>NC_048305.1:61685981-61761892 GCF_013100865.1 Trachemys scripta elegans
CCAGGTAAGCGAAACGTCCAGGCCTGCTAGCGGCTTACCCTAACAGGCCAGGAGCCAAAGTTTGCCAACCCCTGAAATACAGGGTTGACTTATGAAAGAGTCATACAGTTTTTGCTGTTTTTACCTATCCATCTTGGGGGGTCAGCTTATAAACAAACGGGCTAATGAACGAGTATATACAGTAAGTCATTCAAGATTAGTCTCATTCAGAGTACTCTGACCAAGAGTTAGTTTTTGAAAAGTATGAAGAAAATAGTTAATATTCTGTGATTTGAGCAGTTAGCTAATAAAGCAAAATACAGCATCACCATCATTCAGTTAGTGTTAGTGTTACTGTGAAACTGTCAGATTTAAATACTTAGGAGAGAGCTCTTGTAACTGTTGCCATGGTAATACCAGGAAGGCAACATGGTAGTTTTCATCTGTATCCATGTTCAGCTGAACCCTTTTGTAATCATTTAACTGTGAAAGGAAAGTGCCATTCTGTAGCCAGGGTAGTTCTCATTTATTACTGCACTAATCAAAAAAGAACAGTAATTAATAATTTCATGGTAAATAAACTTTAAATTTTAGATCATCAGATCTATTTTTCATTCCCTTTGTTTTGAATATTTACTGACAGCCATCTATGGAAAAGATTACCTCTGGAGTTAGTGACCTCCTAATATGCTTTCATGTCACTTTCTCTAGTATTCCCTCTTTAAAAGCATGCCTTTGTAATTGCAAAATGACTTGAAATTTTGACATAGAAATGGATCTGTCCCCTACTTTGTTCTTTATTTCTTTCAGAATCAATAGCTATGTAGTTCTTTCTAACTATAGATTCAAACATTGTTTTCTAGTTTGTCCTCCTTTTAAAAAAATTCTTAACATTAGATGTGTCCTGTTTTTTTAACCTGAATATAGTGTTTGGTTAGCTGCCTCATTTGTATTGCCTGACAATTTCATCTTTGTATCTTGACAACTAGATATTCTTTTAACTGAGGTGACCAAAGTACCTATCTTTATTCCTTACACCTGTGACTTGATTTTTACCTTGGATACAGAGTAAAGGTGGCATTCTTGCCTTCTCTTTGCCTCCTTTGTACATCATTGTACAGCTGGCTAGATGCATATGTTAATAGTGGTCAAAAATAGATGATCAGTGTTGAGGTAGGAAGCTGAAATACCAAAGATCTCTCCTACAATAGTACAGTAAATACTACATTCTTAAACTATGGCTTACAGACTTGAGTCACTTCAGTCTTCCAAGGCATTAGCACATACCAGATATAACATAGACTGAAGATGTTGTCTCTGAGTCGCTATCCATGTAAAATCCACTTTGGGCTATCTACATCCAGTGAAATTTAAGGGAAGAACCCATAATTTGAGTTACTGTAATTGTCCTGCATTCACTCAGCCTGTGGCTAAATATGCTGTTCTTTTAAAGGCGTAAAATATTTGTACATGACATGCATCAAAATGGAGAATTAAGAAAAGCAGTGTTTTCTGAGCTTGGCAAATGTACTACTGTACTGTAGTCATTTTAAAAAAAAAACACCTAATTGAGAGTTATAGATTCAACTATGCATTAGTATTTACCATTAACAAGAAATCTGAAGGGAATTGGTGTTTTTATATTACCTTCTCCTTTCACTCTCAAGTTTTCACATACTTTTGATTACTTATGGCTCAAATTTTTTTATTTCGTTGCTAGTTTCTCCAACTATTTCATACTGGCGTATGTCTGAAGCTTGTGCTGGGTTAGGACACATCAGGAAAATAGGTGGGGGGAAAGAGAGACTCTTCAGAGTAGGGATTTTTTTAGCTGTGCTTTTATACTTTTTTGGATAAAAATGCTTAGAATAGTAAGGATACCGGAATATAATGCTTGGTTTAGTATGGATATATGATATACTCTGAAATATAACTTGTAAAATATGTGAGATTCCATATTTACCTCCTCACAATATCAGATGAACGTTTAAAGTTTACTAAGGCCTGGTCTCCACTACGTAGGTTGATGTAAGGCAGCTTATGTCAATCTAATTATGATGTAAGTGCCCTACTATGTCAACATAATAAATCCACCTCCATGAGAGGCATAGGGCTTATTTCAGTGTAGTTAGGGCAACACTGTGTCTGTGTAGACACTGTTACTTACACAGGCAGTTGGCTGTCTTGTTAATTTCAGGGCTCCATGTTGGAGCTGTGAAATTGACAAGAAAGCCAGGAAGCTGGACTCCTGCTGCTCCTGTCTCCCCGATCAGGGAAGCGAGACGCCCGAGCGGCTGCATCCCCCACTCCCAGCAGGGAACTGAGTGGAAACTGCACAGGCTTTCAGCCCCCCACACTGCCCCTCTTCAGTCAGTGGAAGCACTCCTGCCAGTGGTGTGCATCCTCACCAGAAGGAAGGTAGCGTAAACATCAGCCACTGACTGGCTGTAAGTGGACCTAACATAGGTTAACTTAAGTCTGTAGTGTAGACGTGCACTGAGAAAATATGATCAGTGCTTGAGGTAGGATGCTGAACTATTCACCTTCAACCTAGGATCTGAAAGTTGGATGTTTGTTGTGCTATACATAACTGCCATGAAAAATTGAGTTAATAACTTTGAACTTAGTTAAGAACATTTTGCTCTTCTGTAGTATTTTCCATTTAAGTCTCAAAAGCATCTTACAGATTTTGAATTTCTCCCCACAGCACCACTTGAGGCTTGGAAGTATTTTTATTCTTATTTTGCATGTGGAAACTGAGATAGAGGTCATGAGACTTGCCCAAGATCACACAGGAAATCTATCAGAATTGGTCCTGTCTCCCAACCCCATGCTGTTAGCCATAAGACCTCATTTTTCCACAGAGAAGGGTATTGATGTTTGAGCTGGAAAACAACCTATCTCGCTTGCTTAGCTGAAGATGCACAGGGAACAGATATATTGTCAGATGATGCCTGTTTTCAATAGTTACTTTCTGGATTACACAGTTATTTTATATACATCTTTTTTTTTAGCTGAGGAAGTATCAACTGTTAACCAAAAATCATGAAATTTCCCTGCTGATAGTCCACTGACCATTGTTCTCGTCATTTAAGACTGCTCTTAACTGTATTCCCTTCCCTTATATCTACCTGATAATATTACTGTCATCTTATAGTTTGATTCCATTTGTTCTTTTTCTCATCTTACAACCAAAAAAAAATAAATGAAAATATTACATTTAACTTTGGCAATTGAGGTATATATTGAGCTGTAGGTACATGTGTATTGTAGGAACACACTATAGAACAAATTCTTTATCTTTAGCCACAAATGCTCAAATTACTTTTATGAAAAATATAGTTTCTGTCCATCTTAGTTTGGACAGAACTCAATGTAAAACTCAAAACATAGTTTTCTTCTAGTGAAGAGAATATTGTAAGTGAAAAATTACAAACAAAATAATAAAAAAGAGTAAAGAATTTGTACCATAAATTGCTATTGTATTATTTTAAACATGAACTAATGCTTTCTTATTTTGTACTAGGGTGAGCAGAAGCTAAGTGGTGTCTAAACACAACATAGACAAATGGAAACCAATTTTTATTTTTTTAAATGGGAAAATATTTTACTATTTCATCCTGTAATAGTCTTTCAGTGTAATTAGTCTTTCCGGCCCCCTTCACTTCTTAAAGTTGGTTCTGAACAAGGGGAAAGAGAACAGTGTTCAGGGGCAAAAAAAACTTCAGTAGACTGGCTACCTTGTTTATAGTCCAAATATTTATTTTTGTATTTATAAAGTGCCTTCAAGTTACACGTAGGCACTAATACAAATTTTTACAAACTATGATGGACTCTCAATATGGCTTATAAAACTAAGCAGCTTTTCTCTCTCTCACACACTCACACACAGCACCTGATTGCTAACAAATCCTCTGCCAGTCACAGTGCCAGACTAAACTGATGGATGTTGCAACCTGTCCTAAAATGCTGCCAAACTCTGGCAGACTTTAAAGAGGAATAAATTCCAAAGATGAGTCTGTTAGAGGATATCTTGCTGCCAACCCTAGAGTTCAAGTGCCAAGCCACATAAGGTTTAGCTATTAACCCCTTCGATTAACCCTTCAGCAAACAGAATTCCAATACAGAGAAGTGTTATGTGCTGTGTATGTCGTGTTCACACTTGTTAAACAATATTCTGGACTAGTTGAAACTTCTGAATAACTCAAATAAAAAGTACATTACAGTGGTCCAGCCTGGAAGTGCCAAAGGTATGGCTAAGCACTGAGGTCCTACTCAGGAAGGGCTGTATTCTTTGGGTCAGCTGTTGATTGGGGAAGGTCTCTTGAGCCATTGCTCTTAACGGAACATCAGGGCCCAGTGCTGGATGCATTATGAACCCATGATAGCATATCACATAATTAAGCAACAGCATACATCCTTAATGGAGGGAACAGTCTGCCCCCAACCATCTCTCCAGATGTCTTCCCAATAACCAGCAGCATTATTTCCATCTTGTCTAGCATTTCATCCAGAATGCTATCTCTGACAAGTGTCAACTGGAAAGCAAACAGTAGTTGAAGGAAAACAAAAAATGGGTATCAGCACAGTGGTAAAGCAGCAGCCCCAAAGTCTGTTTCCCTCAAGTCACCTTCATGTACATATAGAGGGAATGGCTATGAACGTCATCATTTTCAGAACTAAATGAGATTTATTTTTTCAGTGCAACTTTCACTTAATCCAAGCAGCATACCTACTCTCCCATGCAAATATCATAAACTAGTCTAGCAATTTTTCCTATAGGCTTGGAAAGAAGAGAGATTGTTCTGTTTAATACTTTGAAAATGCTCATACACTGTGGTTGTGGTACCATCTGAGTAGTTAAATTAAATACAAAAGATGGCGAGATAGAATACAGCTGGACCTCAAAAATCAAATTGCTCAGTGTTCCCTGGGAGGAACAAACACAGCCTCTGTAATCCAGCTTGTTCATACCTACTAGTACTTGCCTTGTGGTCAGTCATATTAAAGGTTGCTAAGAGTAAACAGTATCTGTATGGACTCATGCTCTTTCCGTTATTACCCGAAGATCAACCAAAAAATCAGTGCAGTGTCTGTGCCTTACGTAATTTGAAAACCCAGTGTAATAAAGATTAGGGGAAACCAGAGAAGTCTTAAATAATGCATAAGCTGACTAACCACTACCTTCTGAGTAACCTTCTTGTAAAGGAAGGTTTGAGTGATCATAGATATAGTCTGTTTTTAGTAAAATAAATAATAAAAGTGAATCAAATAATATAACTAGTACCCAAATGTATCAAGCATCTCTTCCCCCCCCCCCCCATAAAGGTACTATTGAGGTTGCAGGATGGTTTTCTACTAAATCAAAGGTATATGGCTGTAAACCTGGCACTGTGACCACAAATAGTAACTTAGGTCTGGTCTATACTACCCGCCTGAATCGGCGGGTAGAAATCGACCTCTCGGGGATCGATTTATCGCGTCCCATTGGGACGCGACAATCGATCCCCGAATCGGCGTTCTAACTCCACCAGCGGAGGTGGTAGTAAGCGCCGCCAACAAAAAGCCGCAGACGTCGATTTTGCCGCCGTCCTCACAACGGGGTAAGTCGGCTGCAATACGTCGAATTCAGCTACGCTATTCACGTAGCTGAATTTGCGTATCTTAAATCGACTCCCCGCTGTAGTGTAGATGTACCCTTAGAATATCTAGAATTAGTAGGCAGCAACCTATTGGGAAATGAGCTTTCTAAATAGGTGCATTGGTAGAGTGGAAATCTATAGATATAATAAATCTGTATTTTTACCTGTCACTTTCAGTGGGACACAGGAGTGAATTTCATCTCACTCGTGTTGTTTTTATTTTTTTAGACCATTTTACTATCCAGATATGTCAGTTTTGCTAAATTATCACTTTCATACTACCTTTGTGGAAAAGAAGATTTTTGGCTTACTTTGCTCAAATGACAATTTTCACTTAGTTAATAGTATTTTTGAGAGGGGAAAGGAACTGCAGTCTTTCCCCCCACAAATTGGAGCATTTTTGAGACCAGATCAAAGGTACTGAGTTTTGCATTTTCATGCACCTTTAACTACCTCAAAGAAAGTGAATGCAATAGCAGATATAATGGACTTGCATGGTGAGTAGTATATTAGGACTAGGATGCTCTTTGTCACTGAGATTATGGTGTCATCCTTCGAATATAATTCAGTTTGAAGTAACCTTCAATGACTTCTCAATTTAAACTTTAATCTAAACCTCAATTCACGTTACAAGCTGTCACACCACAAATAGCAGCCTTCTAAACTGTGGGTTTTGTTTGTCTTACTGTAGTAAAGTATGTGCTCAGTGCTTTAAAATGCATTGATAGTTTCAATCTCAAATTGTAAATGTCACATTACTAAACTCCTATTGCCTGTGAAATAGCTATGTAATCACTATTTAACGTGGTTCTGAAGTTAGGGAAGAAAACTTCTTTGTAAACTTACAAAATGTCCTTAACTTGTCATGGATAGTTTTATTTACAACAGGTCTAGACAACAGAATGAAATCATTAATGGTTGAAGAGGAAAGAATTTTTTGAATTAGAGCAGTGTGTGCATTTTTAAAAAAATTAATAATTTAGTGTGGAAAATATGCTCAATTATATTTTATTGGCACATAAAATAGCAAGTGTACCACCAAAGTGTGCATGCTTATTATTGCACATTAACACAGAAAAATCCTTGTATACCATCTCTTTTTCCTCGAATTTGTTTGGAAAACCTTTTGGTTATAGTTTCATAATATTACTATCTTCAAGAATTATACTCTTCTAAAATTAAAAAAATAATTTTCAAACTCCATTATGTGATGAGGGCTTAACTAAAGACTTTCCCATTAAGCTCATCCGTTTTCACTGTACATGCTTTCAGCAATATTTACAAATTGCACATGGGATACTTTTATAGAGGGAGTATTGTCCTTTTTAATGCAGTTTACGATGGCGGTACCTGCCAGCTTTTTCTTTTGCTGCATTGGCACAAGCATTGTGCTTATTTTGTTGTAAGTGGTTCCAGTATTTGATCAGTTCACTAGGCTGGAACTGATGGGAGGTAATTAGGTGGCTATATTTACAGCTGGAATAAGAAACTCGCCAGTGATTGAAGACAAACTCATTGGGTGGGGGCATAGGGTCAATTCGCAACTTGGCAAGACAGATCCCCACATATACATCCTCTAAGTGCAAGCGTTTGATGCTTAAAGAGACTTTAAATATCTTTTCTGCCAAATCTCCAGAAAAGACATAACCAGTTCCTGAGCAGAATACAGGGTAACGCTCACTTGGATACAGATCAGGTGGCATATACCACTTGCTATCCTTGTTCCTATTAGGTGCATACCCTCTCATTAGGTAACCTGTAAAATATTTGTGCCTTGGAGGCAGTTCTGGCTTCAGAAGCTTATGTATTAAATACTCAGTATTGACAAACATATCACTGTCAGTTTTCATAACATAGGGAACATTTGGACAGTAGGTGGCAACCCAGTTCATCCCCATAAGAGTTTTAATAGTTAGGTTATAATAAGTGTCTAAATATTCTTGTTGAATAACGTCATGGTATTGTCTGCTTTCCTCCAGTATGGCACGTTGAAGGTATCCATTTAGTTTAATGCTTAAGCCCAGCAAAAAAATGCGAATAATTTGGATACCCGGTGCCAGGCTTTCATTACCCCACGTTTGCCGAATAGCTTGTCTAGCTTCCACTTGGCCTGGTTCTGCAGCTATGAGTAGTATTAGAAAAGGACTCTTCTCCTGGCATTTTTCGGGCTCATTTATTATATATTTAAAATGATATGAAGTTGGATGTCCAGTACCTTTCTCATTATAAATACTTCCATTGGCACTGAGTGTATTCTCTAAACCAGTTACTCCTTGTGGTGACAGGTCAGTGTTGTTGGAATTAGTGACTGTCTGAGGCCTAAGAGTCTGAGGGACTGTGTCCTTCCAAATATTCCTCAGAGAGCTGTGGTTTGTCTCGCTTTTTGTAGACCTAAATCCTCGAATAGTGTAAGCCACAGGATTTTCTTTGAATCCAGCCCTGCCTGGCAGCCAGTCATGATGATTAAAGAACAGAAACATAGCAAAAAGAAACACGAGAGAAAGCAGACCAATAAGATGGGTGCGAAACAGAGACCTTTTGGCATTCCACGTCATTTTTGCAAAACAGCAGTGTCGTCTTCTCCACTGAAGCATGTTGTACATATCCAACAATGGGATGTGAGATAATGGTTGAACAAAATGCTTTTTCCTTTCCTTTTGAATCCACTGCTATTCTTTGGTATTCATCTTCTGTTATATTCACATTGAGTAATTCTCAGCAGAAGGGTCACCCAGCTGCATAGGTGAAAAAATAACAACCTTTTACAATTCACCTTAAGATCAGGTTTTTATAATAAAAAGTTACAATGAAAAATAAGTAGCAAATAAAATTTCAATTTTATGATAAAATATTAGTCTCAGTGTAATTATCTAAACAAAGTTGAATTCCACACTAAAAGGCAAACTTAATCTGTTTAGGTTAAAATGTACTTGACACTTTAGCATTTGGGAAACGTATAGCACTTTACAAATTACAAAAAAAGTTTTTGCTTTATATGGATAGTGTATTCTAGATATTAATTATTTGTCTTCTCCTTCCCACTGTGCAATAAAAGGTAGTTTGTTCAACTCTGGACAAGAAAGTCTGAGGCTGACTTAAATCAGCTCTATGTATAGTGAATGTAAAACTGTTCTACAATTCTTGAGAAAGGCCAAGTGAAAAGGCCATGATAACAGATGGGAAGATTTATTGGCATTAATTAAAATTGATTTGACATGCAGTGGGTAGTATGGCTCTCACAGTCAGAGGCCCTTTCTGTAAAATGGTCATGTTTGGGTAGTGGGACAGACGGTGCAAAGTTGATTATAGCAGAGTTCTGTTAGTCACAGTACACTGCTTGGCATGTTTTCATTGGCCCCTACTGTGTTCAGAAACTCAGTGAGAAGTTGCACCTGTCAACATTAATTTTTGGGGTCCAGTAACCTCACTACAGTTGTCACAGTAACAAATCATAAATGCATTCGTTCATCTTTGACTCACCTTTAACCTGTAGTTCCACAATGAGGGGTTGAAGAGAACATTTCCTGTACCTGAATCTTCTATGGTTAATTTTAAAATGAAATATTTAATTTACTATAGGGACGGAGAGTTCAGTTGTGTGTATAAAATAGGAAGTAAAATTACAGAGTAATTTCACAATTTTTATAGTAAACCACGGACTATTAATGTTTTCCTTGTTTTTAAAGTAACTAACTTGTAAGCTTCTGTTAAAATGTTACAGTGAAGACAAAATTATACTAGCAGCTGCAACTATAGAAAATTTGCTAACGTAGCTTTACAGCATGACTTCCCATCTCCTCATAAATTTATTTTGAGATTCAAGAGCAGAGTCAATATGGCAGCTTCATGATGCTGCATATTAAAAGCTGATCACATCATCTCATAAATGAGCCTTTCATTGCACAGTACAAATTTGTTCATGATTTTCAATTTGCTCTAATTTATTTCTAGACTCTAGGGTTTTGAGTTGGAAAAAAAAAAAGCCTATCTTGTAGGAGTCCCATGGAAAACACTTCTTTTATGTAAATGTGTAATTTATTTAATTACTTCGCTATCTTCCAAAGCCAATATTTGGATTAATTCTTCATTTAAAAGAAGGTAGTGACATGTTACATGGATAATTACAAGATTTAAACTGTAAAGATGTAATTTGAAAGGTTGGCACAGAGATAATTTATTAAATCATACTATAGTTAGAGATTAAAAATCTTTACTTACTCCCCCCCACACACACTTATGTTTGTATGTATATATAGTCTACAAGTCTGTGCCCAAAACATGTAGAAAAATAAAAATGATTCTAAAAAAAATTCTACATAAAGCTTTTAAAGTGGCCATATGTCAGACTATTTTTAAAGTGAAAAAATGAATAGATCTTTCTGCAGAGGAAAGCTCATTCAAAATATTTGATTACAGTGCTGAAAGTATTATCTTACTGAATGAAAGCTATAGTTTGTCTATCTTACTAACCTCCACTAGGAGGAGCAAGTAAGTGGGGATTTTAACCATGATTTGCAACAATGTAAATGTATCTGAAAAGGCCATATAGTTCCAAAATTCTGCTTCTGAAACAGTAAAATATTTGCTCAGTGATAGATTAAACTCTTCTATATGAAGATTTTCTATTATTGTATGCAGTGCCTAAACCCACTGAGTTGAAGTAGTTTTCTCTGAAGTTGAAATTGTATAATGGCTCATGTCGTTTATTTGATTCTGAGCTGCCTCTAAAACTATTTTAGAATGTGCACAACGCATACCTGTAACATGGGGGTTAAACTTGTAAGTGATAAAATTATTTAATTTGAGAACTAACCTGAAATTGTCTGTGTGGGAGGAAATAAATCCCTAAGGTTTTAATTTTGAGCTGATCTGCCTATTCATGAACTTGTGTGTGTGTGTGTGCGCGCGCGAGAGAGAGAGAAATATATAACACAGACAATGCGTTTTATGTGAAAAATCAGTGGTTTGAGTTTTAAATTTACAATAAAAGCAAATATAACAGTCTTACTTCAAATGAGTCTGTTCAGCCAACATCTCTCAGTACAATGAATATTTAATGCCAGCTTCTGATGGTGGGGATATATTTGGTAAAAAATTGTTATTCCATTACTTATGTATGTAGGCTCTTGTAGATTTCAGAAACTGAAAATACAAGATTTCTTGAAAGCTGAATAAAGGATAGCAACTGCAGTTCAGTTTAACTTTGTAGCCACACTGAATTATTCCACTACCACAACTTTCTCTTATTAAATGCAAAATATTTCAGTGAATTTTATCTTGGTAACTGTAACTATTAAGTAATATTTTAATGTTGTAACTTTTTGCTGTGCACCCATTTTTAGTTAGAGGCACTTGAAAGTATTTGAGAATATTTCATGTGCAAATGTGTAGAACGAGCTTCTGAAAACTTGTTTTCAATTAATTTTCATAAGGAAATATTATAGGAATAGAGGATTTTAAAAGCTGAAGCTTATTTAGAATCTGCATGCTTATGTGGTCTGTTTAAATTTTTTAATATGTTAAGCCTATCCTCAGCTCAAAACTTCATAAAAATGAGGTGATTTCTTCAAATATTTCTTGAATTTTCATGCATTTTAATAAAACCGTATATTCAAAAATTGTATAATATTTCTTGTGTTTAAAAATGTCTGTTCACTAGGCTTGTGGAAATATTTACTGGAAGGCTAAATTAAAACTTGATGTCTTCATTATGTCATTTGTAATTGTGGTTCAAAAAATTTTAAAATGCATGAAGGAAATTAAGAATTGTATCTCTAAGTATAAGAATAATTGTCCTTTTTTGGGGGGGGGGGGAGTATGACAGATTATATTACCTAATAAAATTTGCTTAATGTTTAACAAACTGTGAGAAGTTGGCAGTATACATTATGAAAAGCATTAATGGTTTTGTTTCCTGCCACTTGACTGTTTTATTAGGTAGAGTATTCTCAAACATTTGTTCAGTCAGTAATATTAAGCTGTATTTTTTTTTTAAAAAGCTTAGAATTAACACATCCTGTGTTACTGGTAAGTGGGACTAAACCTACCCAGAGAGTCGAATAGTCACCTTGTCCTTTGAGTGCTATAGTATGCAGCTGTGCATTTTAAGTATATTATTTATAAAAGCTCTATTTGTTTCTCAACACTTGAATGTGCAGTGATTGATGTATTGTGAATAGACAAAGTTAGACTGTAGAATGCCTCTTGAATGTTTTATTTTTGGTCTTTGCTCCGCTTGTGTTTCAGCTCCTTCTATTTCCAGTAGTGCTCAATAATTATGGCTCTGCAGATTGAAGCATTAGTTTCAGCTCTGCATTTATACATCCTGGAATTTCATATTTTGATTAGCTCTGTGGGCAAACCCTTAATTAGAGGGAAAAGTTGAGAAGGCAGCCTGAGAATTGGTGTACTGGTGGTAAATAGCAGCAGGGTTTAAGCACATTATGCAGGGCCTAATATCTATGTTGACATATTAACTACATTAATCCATTGCACAAAATGGACTATGCTCAAACTGATGTTTTCTTTTCTGCTTGTTAAAATCTAATAACTTTAAAGCATGAAATTCACAAAATTAACTATTATTCATTGGAACATCTGCTGAGGTTAGTCGTTCCCCCCCCCCCCTCTCCCCAAGTGAATTTTTTACAAAATTAAAGTTTCGGACAAATTTAACACATGTTATGTTTTGTTAAGGTGCCACTCAGTGTTCAAGTTACATCATCTTGCTGCATCTTTTGTTAAATTAGACATGCAGACTTTGTCCACAGTGGCATTAGTTTTATTATATGTTAGAATTGCCTGGGACAAAGCAGGCACTTTATATAATACTCTTTAATCATTTATTATGTTTTATTGATAGATTTTGCAGATAAGGATATTCACTCTGTAGCTGTATAAGATTGTTATAGATTCAGGTCTTTTATTTTTATTGTGATAGTAACATGAGATTCTGGTCTATTTTTTATCAGTACAGTATTTTAAGATTACCGAGCTTAAACAATAGAAATGATTTTCAATCAATTTATCATGGTGTCTTTTTTTATAGTTCGAGTTAAACAATCAATGTGTTATATATTAAGCAGAACTTATAATGATGGCATGATGTAAATTACATGCTCACCATCTTGAGTGATACCATTGTATTAAGGTTTCCTTTGGGGATCTCAGTGGAGCCTGATACTACTTGTAAAATGTGATGGCTAATTGTACTGCTGGTAGATTAAATCATGTCAATTCTTTTGCTTGCTTTTTTTGGTCTTAAATTAGGCATGCTGATAATATTTAATCTGATGACATTTTGCTTGTGTTTAAGAGCAATATATAGAAAATGCAAGAAGGATTGAAGGTACTACTTAACTAATGTAATTTGACTGCATGGTCTCTTTTGATGGTTCAGGGCACTCAGCGTGTGTCACACATAGCCATTTTACCAGGGCTTTAAGATTACTTCAGATAAGGATTAAATCTGACCTAGTTTGAGAGGATGGTTAACTGATTTTTTTTTTTTAAACAAGGTTTTTAAGTTGAATTTCTCAAATACAATAACCACACATAGATACATTATCCCCATAATCCCTCTTTCCTTAACCCTCAGTTGACCGTGAGAAACGTATTTAATAACTAAGAAGTAAAACAGTAGTGATATTTGTTCTCTGTTGTGTGGGTGCTGGGGGGGGGAGGAATTGCTGGAATTCTTTTTCACTGTTCATGGAAATGTTATCTCTGGGAACTATAGGTTGGCAGTGATCTATACCTATAGGATGCAAAGGTAATAGACGAATGAATATCTCACACATGGTTTAGACATACCTTCCTTGGTTAGGCCATTTACGTTGAGAGGATTATGCCCACTGAAAATAGTTTTTGCACGCCATCACTTCAGCAAAAAAAGATGCTATCGAACATGCGCACATCTTCCAAACGTCTGCTTCCTGCGATTGCTTTTCACGGTATCCAATCTGTCCATCTGTCTGCTCGTTGCTGTGTTACCTTCCTTGCTTATAAGTGTCCATTTCTTGGGGTCTTTTGTTCATCTTTCAAATGAAAGAACAGTAGCTCTTGCTTGTGTTCCGAGGAGGGTTGTCTGTTCCTGACAATTGATGCATTGAAGCTTTTACATCTGGTATTTCCCTTGTCGGACAATGCAGTGCTTTATTCTCTTCTCAGTATCCATATTTCTAGCGATAATGTTAAGCAGCAAGTGCTAGAATGTTGTGGTTCAGTTGCATTCAGGAATGGGATTTATCTCTTCCTTCCTTCCTTCCTCCTTTGTTGCTAGGCAGTAACTGAAAAGGTTTTGAGCAATTTTAACTAAGGGTTTTGGTCTATAAAATCCACTCCATAGTTCTTCAGCTGCTGCACAGGCAGGCAGCAGTTTAAATGTGGGCTTTGACAGATGCTGTCTTCTGACAGAGCAGAATTTAACGTCATTGCTTGGCTGACTCCCACGTGATTGTTTGCATTCATTTTGACTAAATCCTAAGGCAGCCAGAAAGCTTACAGGTTTTTACTTCTATTTGATAAATGATACATATTCAGTACAAGTGTAGTGATGAGTGAATAATATGAAAATAGGATGATTATTAAATGAATGATTGAGTTTGTTTTTCAAATTGTATTCCCTTAACTTTAGTGCCATAACTTACAATTCACTAATGTTTTTTAACGTTAGACATTCCATTTTCTTATTCTGGATATACTTCTGCAGAGGATAAGAGCTATAAGCTTTTAAATATGTTAGCTTGGGTTAACCTCTTCACTGCTCTGTGAACATGCCTGGTTATTCTGTGTAAAATAGGACCTATGTCCCACTATATTATAATATTAAAATAAAAATAGAATGACGCCACCTTTATTTCCTACACCCATGACTGCTCATGTGGAAACTCCTCTTCATGATCTTAGTTTAGTCAAAGCAGCTGGCAGCAGCTAATGTACAAACACCAAGGCATTTAGAGGTCACAAAGTTCAGCATTGCAGAAATAGGGGAACTGAATGACTGTAAGAGACCCTGATATTTTTATAAATTATTTTTTTTGAAATGTCTACAGTATGCAATTTGTCTTGATATTCTTAATACAACCTGTATTACATTTTCTTTTCTCTCATTTAATACATGGAGATATACCTATCTCATAGAACTGGAAGGGACCCTGAAAGGTCATCGAAGTCCAGCCCCCTGCCTTCACTAGCAGGACCAAGTACTGATTTTGCCCCAGATCCCTAAGTGACCCTTTCAAGGATTGAACTCACAACCTGGGGTTTAGCAGGCCAATGCTCAAACCACTGAGCTATCCCTCCTCACTTAACGACCTGATCCTTTTATGGCATAGTATCATAGTAAATTCTGTGATGTATGCAGTACATATGCAAAAACGCCAAAGATTTTACCCAATTATAGGGAACACAATTGTACTGAAGAATGAATATTTGAGTATTTATCCATCTTGTCCTTTGGAAACGGTCCACTGATTTTTCATTTCTGCAGCTCTTCTAATGAGACTAACCATTGCTTAAGATTGAGAATTTCTTCATTGGACTACCATATCATATGCTACCTCTGACTTCTGTAGTGCACTGGGCAAGTACCTGCTGTAATGGAAATTAAATAACAATTCATGCTTCCCCAGGTGCAGTCAATGTGGTATACTATTCCAGTCGCATGTTCTGATAACTTACAAAAGCTATTTACCAAAATATCAATGTATAAAAGTCCACCATGTTAATTAGAATGATCTTTTTTCAGTCTATGTATTTCCAATCGTAATTACAATTTGTGTAAACTCTATTACCCTCTTTGAGGTACTATATACAGTAACTCCTTGCTTAACGTTGTAGTTATGTTCCTGAAAAATGCTACTTTAAGCAAAACTATGTTAAGCAAATCCAATTTCCCCATAAGAATTAACGTAAATGGAGGCAGGGAAGTTGGGGGTTAGGTTCCAGGGAAATTTTTTCACCAGACAAAAGACTATATTTTGTGTGTGTGTGTGTGTGTACACACACAAGTTTTAAACAATTAATTTAATATTGTACATAGCAATGATGATTGTGAAGCTTGGCTGAGGCGGTGGAGTCAGAGGGTGGGATATTTCCCAAGGAAATCTTTATTGCTAGGTGAACTAGCATTGGGCTGAGCCCTCAAGGGTTAACACATTGTTATTAACAGCCTCACACTCTACAAGCGAGCAGGAATGGAGGGAGGAGACACAGCATGGCAGAGAGACACAGACACGCACCATGTGTGAGTGTGTGTGAGAGAGCAAGAAGTGTGCATTGCCCCTTTAAGTACACTGACCCCACTCTAAGTACACCCTAACCCTAACACCCCTCTGCCCCTCTGCACAGCAAGCAGGAGGCTCCTGGGAGCAGCTCCAAGGCAGAGGGCAGGAGCAGCATACGGCAGTGGGAAGGAACAGCTGAACTACCTGGCAATTGATAGCCTGCTGGGCGGCTGCTGCACAGAGAACTTAGAGGAGCTGATAGGGGAGCTGCCAGTTCCCCCTGGTTCCAAGCCCCCTCCAGCTAGCTCCAACGGGTTGTTCTTTCTGCAAGCAGTGGACAAAGCAGGTGGCTGCCAACCAAAGTTATAAGGGCGCATTGTGCAACTTTAAATGAGCATGTTCTCTAACTGACATTAATTCTCAATGTAACAATGAAACCACATTAACTGGGACGACGTTAAGTGAGGAGTTACTGTATATTGGTAAGGACTTGTATCTGCTTTGGTTTAAAATAGTGGTTTTAAAAAAGCAAAAGGGTGAGTAATTATAGGCAGTAACTGTACTGCCCAAAATGTACTGTAAATAATTCAGAATCAGTATTGAGAAAAGTGTGAATGCCTCCTGCTTGCCTACTGACATGTCTGTTCAAACTTTGGGACATATACAACTCATCCTCCTCTTCTTCCAGAACTTAAATATATTAAGGCTTGGCCTAGTCTTTGTTGCTGCCTGATTGCATACTTCTGGTTCCAAATGAGGTGTGTGGGTGACTGGTCAGTTCGAACCTCTGTGTTCATAACTCTGAGCTTCTACTGTAGAGTCTTCACTAAGTACTGCAGCGACACCACTGCAGTGCTGTAAGTGTAGTCAAGCCCATAGTTTGTATATGTATAGTAACAGGTTACACGAAACATGACAGGTTGAAAGCCAACCTGCTATTGTCTGAAGTATTGCCCGGAAAATAAAAAACAATTCATGTAGTTAATTTACTGATAGTGATTTACATAGGCACATTTACATACTGATAGTGATTTACATGCTTTTGAATATCAACGCACAAGCTGCTGTTTTTTGTTTTTGTTTTTTAATTTGCTGATATTAAACTGCATGTTTGGAAAAAATCGACTTGTCTGAAGTGGAGTAGCTCACTAAAATCCATTTACCATTTCTATTTGCTTTCAGTTTGTTTTGCCATGCTCCAAAACAACAATCTATGAAAGGCTATATATTCCAACATGCGTCTAAGTGCTATAATGCACGATGAGCACAGTATTTGTCTGTAAATGCTTTATTAAAATATATACAAAAATATAAGAAGTCCACTTCTGAAGGCTAAATTTCTATATTGTTTTTGGTTAGTGACCACTTAGTGGTTATGGGTGGCCTATTGCTTATGGGTGAATGATTTATAATGTATGAAATCCCTTATTACTTATTTCTGTATATAAAGTTCATTGTCATGGCAGGAGACTAAATAAAGTTCAAGTAACCAAGCTGCTATTCAGTATTTTAAATCTTGAATGAACAAACATCTTTGTTACCATTTTCAACCATGTTCATGTTTCTAGAGAGAGAGCATCTGTTTGTTGTTTTTTAAAAATGTTTTTTTTACTAAAATTGAAGAAAGGAAGTCTCACATATTTGCTACTTTTCTTCTTTGTGATACCACTTTGAAAAGAGGGAAGGGGAGTTTCAAAGGAGTCCATTTAGAGCGCTGAGTTTTATTCACCTGAATATTTTGGGTCCTTCACTATTGCACTATGTACTTTTTTTAGCCTTGGTGTCTGCTTTTGTATGACAATCCCTTCGTATTTTGGTAAGACAATGCTGGCCTTACTTTCTGGAAATGTAGTCTGAAAAAGATTAAGTAGCCAAAAAGCTGTTTTTTATCTTGAATTAAAATTATCCTTATTTAGGCTATGTAGCCTTCTCTCACTCTCTCATATTCTGGAAGGCTACTGAACTATCCAGTTGCAAACCTCTAACCAAGAGATGCTGGGTGTGTTTTTATATTTTTATGAGAACCACATTTTGGGTTGAAATGGGGGAATGTAACGTTCATGACTGATAAACCCTTACTACTGAAAATAAAGTTGAGCTGTGTGTGACGTTCCCTTGGTGTTATCTGGACCAGTGATCTGCTAGGTCACTCCAATCCTTAACTCTTGGAGCCAGCTTTCCCCTGCTCTGCTGTGAGAACCCCCACTCCTGGGCTGTTCATACACAGCCTCTGGCATGTAAGCTGCTTGGATTGTGTAACCGAATGACATTAGTCAATATCTCCGGTCCCAGACACGACCCTAGGAACCTCCATCTTGCAGTGTCCAGTTATGCCCACTGGACACACTGCAGGCTTATATGAGATTGTCAATTTAACAAAGAAATTGATATGCACCAGGCTTGTTATCCCAAGGGGAGTCTGTGAAACCCTTCAAACCAAACTCACTGCTTTAGGTAGAATAAACAAACATATTTATTAACTACAAAAGTTAGATTTTAAGTGATTATAAATCAAAGCACAAGAAGTCAGATTTGGTCAAATGAAATAAGCAAAACTAATTTGAAGCTGATCTTAACACTTTCAGTGCCCTTACAACCTTAGATGTTTCTCACCACAGGCTGGCTGGTTGTCCTTCGGCCAGGCTCTCCCATTTGATCAGCGCTTCAGTCACTTGGTGGTGGCGTCTGTAGATGTAGGTGGAAGAGAGAGCGAGAGCATGGCAAACACCTCTCCATTTTATCATGTTCTTTCTTCCCTCTTAGCTTTGGCCTCCCCCTTCAGGGTCAGGTGAGCATTACCTCATCATAGTCCAAAACTGCCAAGGGAAGGGGGATGACTCACTCAAGAGTCCAACAGATCCTTTGTTGCTGCCTAGGCCAGTGTCCTTTGTTCCTATGGGGCTAGGCTGGGTTTGTCCCTTACGTGTCCCTTACGAGGTGTAAGCTGCCTCTCTGTTCCTGGAGAGTTTTGCCTGGGCTTGTTTTAAGCCATGAGGAGATATTTTCAGCTTCATAACTATATACATGAAATTACAACCTATAACATTACTATTACTATAACAACAATACTCAGTGCATCATGAGACTTCCAAAGACACCCAACATGACAAACTTTGCATTGGATACTACACAATCATATTATAAGGATGAACTTGGGGGTGCAGGGTGTTCCCCCGAGATAGTGTCACACTGTGCCAATGAGCAACTGCCCTTGTTTTTATGTAAGTAATACCAGTGAGGTACCATGGCCAATAAAAGTTCAGTGAAGAAAGCAGCCAAGGGGTGTGTGTGTGTGTGTGTGTGTGTGTATATGTTTGTGGGCAAAACAGAGCCCACTTAACTTTGGAGTGAATATGGCCTCTTTGGTATAGGTGTACTGTCAGAAATGTTTGTGCATCTTTTTTGAAAAGTTTTTGAAATGTTTCCGTCAAACAAACAAAAATTGGCACATTTTCAAACTTGTGGCTTGATGGCCATCAATGTTACTTCACTTATATTCCTGACTACCCACCTGAGCATTTAACTTGCAGTATGCTTCTGCTTCTCGATTGTAACTGCTTTACTTTGCATGCTGCTGCATAGCGCAGCATAATTTTAGAATAATTTTATATACACCTCTACCCCGATATAACGCTGTCCTCGGGAGCCAAAAAAATGTTACCGCGTTATAGGTGAAACCGCGTTATATCAAACTTGCTTTGATCCGCTGGAGTGTGCAGTCCAGGCCTCCTCCTCCCCCCCAGAGCACTACTTTACTATGTTAGATCCGAATTCGTGTTGAATCGGGTCGCATTATATTGGGGTAGAGGTGTATTTTGTTATTTTTACTTTATTCTGTTAAATTTATGTTTTGGGTTAAAAACACTTCTGTCATGCAATTGAATACTGATAGCTATTAAAACAGAATAAAAGGGCAGGCTGTGCAAATCTGTATTTGGAAGGTATGGAATAGACAGTTTTGAGGATGGAATAGTTTAGCTTCTAAATCCAGGTATATGTGGCTGAAAAGGCTTAAGTTCCTCTGCAGAGCTGTGTGTGAGATGATGCTATTCCAAAATGTATATGTTGTAGAGTTTTTAGAATATTACAACAAACAATTTAAATATAGCAAATGGCATCGTTTTCAAGTTGATTGTTTTGGCCTTAGTTGAATCCTATGAACAGTTCAGTCCCTAGACCTATATATATTATTTTTCCCATTTTGGTATTTATTTACTCACAGCCGTAACTGTTTTTCAGAAATATATTAATTATCTTCAGTTCTAATTAAGTTAGAGAAGATTCTGTATCTTAAAAACTCTCTGCATATAAGCATTTATTCATATACTAGTAACTGTTCTTTGTTTTAAGTAGAGAAATTATCCAGTTTGTATTGTAGTCAGTGTTGCAGTGTTTTATTTGTGATTTATTTTATGCTCAGAACACAGGTGCATAACTTTGTATCACAAGCATTTTCTTAACTGAATGAAAAATGGAACTCTAGAAATGACCACACGTGTCAGTGTTGTCTTCCTTATTTTCCTTCAGACTTCCACTATTGTTTAAATACGCCACATAATTTTTTTAAGCAATTATAATGTTCTAAAAGCAATTAGGAATTTTGCCTCTCCAAGTTTAACACTAGCTAATCTACAGAATTGTAATGTTTACATTAACCTGTGAGTTTCTTACATGGTTAACAGAAATACAGCAATAATACTAGAGGAATTAAAACTATGATGTTGAGCACAGAGCAGCAGGTACTTTTGGCATTTGGACCATGCTCCTCTCTTCTCTCCTCCCCCCCCCCCTTCTATTCTTAATCAGTTATCACAGTTGTGCACTCTCTTTCTATACTTGATGGTAAATAGGGTGGCCATATAGCATGTGTGAAAAATTGGGACAGAGGGTGGGGAGTAATAGGCACCTATGTAAGAAAAAGCCCCAAATATCTGGGCTGTCCCTATAAAATCGGGACATCTGCTCACCCTAATGGTAAATGATACCAGGGCAAATGTTAAGAAACCTGTCAGAGAAACACAAACAGAAAGGGCCTTGTTTTTTAATGTCAGAAAAAATACTGCTTACACTACTCCAGGTCTCTTGCGAAATTATCCCAGCACCTTTATGTCGTGTAAATCATTAAAAACAACCAAAGCCGTTCAGGGGAATGGTTCATAGTTGTGTAGATTCAGTTTTGGCTTGTGTAGAGCAAAGGAGTTTGTAAATACCAAACAGGTGTTTAGTCAGTACTTTACACAGGATGCATACAAAAAACCTTAAAACTTGAGTTTGGAAGAAAATAATAAAATTAGAGCAGTGGTTCTCAAACTTAATTGCACTGCAACCCTCTTCTGATATCAAAAATTACTACACGACCCTATGAGGCAGGTCCATAGCCTGAGCCCACCCGAGCCCCTCTGATGCAGGAGGGGGGGAAGAGGGGAGAAGCCTGAGCCCCACTGCCTCAAGGAGGGGAGGGGGAAGCTGAAGCCTGAGCAGCAAAACACATGCTGGCCTGCACATTTCTGTTTGCTCTTGTGTTATAAGTAAATGCAACATACAGAACTACTCTTGGGTCTCCCTGAATAATCCATTGCTTTTTCTTTCTCTTTATCCCATTTCCCTTTTTCCTCTACTTTTTAAATTTTCACTGCTTTCTCTTTGAGTCTTGTATCTAGGGTAGGGTTACCATATTAAAGGTTTTTAAAAAGAGGACACTCCATGGGGCCCTGGCCCTGCCCCTTCCGCAACCCTGGCTCCGCCCCCTCCCCTGAGCGCCCCGCATTCCCCCTCCTCCTCCCTCCCAGCCACGCGAAAAGGGCTGCCCGGCAAACCATGAAGCTGGTAGCGTTCGGGCAGCTCTGCTCTTCAGCTACACAGAGCTGAGGTGTCTGGGGGGAGCAGCAGCAGCCGCCGTCGCAGCGGGGAATCTGCCGGCAGCTAGCAGCCTGCCGGAGCCGCTCAGGTAAGCAGGGGACTGGGGCAGGGATGCCAACCTTTTCCCGGACATGTTCGGCTTTTTGGCAATTCCCCCTGGACGGAGATTTGAGCACTAAAAAAGCCGGACATGTCAGGGAAAATCCAGACATACGATAACCCTAATCTAGGGCAGAGGTGGGCAAACTACGGCCCGCGGGCCACATCCGGCCCGCAGGACCCTCCTGCCCGGCCCCTGAGCTCCTGCCCCGAGAGGCTTGCCCCCCGGCCACTAGCCCAGTGTTCTCCCTCCCCCGCAGCCTCAGCTCGATCCACTGCCGGCGCAGTGCTCTGGGCAGTGGGGCTGCAAGGTCCTGGCAGCGCAGCTGTAGAGCTGGGGCCTGAGCCAGTGCTCTGAGCTGTGCAGTGGCATGGCTGGTTCCAGCCGGGCGGTGTGGCTGTAGCCCCACCAGCCACCGGTGCTTCAGGCAGCGTGGTAAGGGAGCAGGGGGTGTTGGATAGAGGGCAGGGGAGTTCGGGGTGGTGGTCGGGGGCGAGGGTGTGGATAGGGGTTGGGGCGGTCAAAGGGTAGGGAACAGTGGGGTTGAATGGGGGCAGGGGTTCCCAGGGGGCAGTCAGGAAGGAGAGGGGAGATTGGATGGGGCGGCAGGGGGCAGTCAAGGGCGGGGGTTCTGGGGGGCGGACGGGACAGGGAGAAGGGTTGGCTGGATGGGGCAGGGATCCTGGGGAGGCAGTCATGAATGAGGGGGGGGTTGGATGGGGCAGGAGTCCTGGGGGGGCTGTCAGGGGGTGAGAAGTAGGAGGGCTCGGATAGTCCGGGCCACACCTGGCTGTTTGTGGAGGCACAGCCTCCCCTAACTGGTCCTCCATACAATTTTGGAAACCTGATGCAGCCCTCAGGCCAAAAAGTTTTTCCGCCACTGATCTAGGGGTATGTCTGCTGTATGCACTGCTGTAGCATCTCAGCGTAGACACTGGCTACACTGACAGAAGAGGTTCTCTCCGAAGCATAGGTAATCCACCTCCTCGAGAGGCAGTTGCTAGGTCAACAGAAGAATTCGTCCATTGATCTAGCAATGGCTTCACCGGAGGTTAGTTTGGTATAACTACATCTCCCAGGGGTGTGGATTTTTCACACCGCTGAGAAACATAGCTATACAGTATAAGTTTCTAGTGTAGACCAGGCCTCACTCTTGCTAATGTTAAATGAGTGTTAAAAGCACACTTTCAGTAGGGAATGGGTAGCATAGTTTCATATGCATTGTACAATATTGTGGCTTTTGCAGTGCTCCCCTGCTGCACTGACATATTAGGAAGTAGTGCTTCCTGCTTGTCATGATCGCTGCTTTTGCATTCTAAAAGGATCTGTGGCTTTGATTCAGCACAGCAGGGAGAGAAGGCTAACCTGCAGCAGTACTTTCAAACAGTTTAAAAAATAGAAAATTGTGAAATTAAACTCATTCCCCAATGTAACAACTTTATGCTTCATCTGTTTGTATTACTTGATAAGGTAGGGAGAGGGAAAACCTGGTAAATAAATGGAACATCCTGGTGGCTTTTGATAATAATAAGCATGGTAACACCATCACCATGAAATAATGTATAGTGTGTGAATGTCTAGAACTTGCAGTGGATATTTGTTTTCAAGAGAAGTTCCTTTTTTATTAATAAAAAACCCCACAAGCACTAATTTAATGAGTAGAGGTGCACATTTTAACCACTTGCTGGTATGTACAATATTGCTATCTCAGGCATTCAAAAATCATGATTCAAGGCCTCCAAGATCATGAAATTAAAAAAATAAATAAATTTGGATTATTTTTATTTACTTTGTTTTTTCCCATTCTTTTGACCACCTAAGGTTCACGCTCTAAAAGTTATTCTCCATGATCATGAGTGCTATAAATTTCCTTTTTTATGAAAACTAGGATTCTTCCCGAATTACGTGACTCTAGGAACTGGGTCTTGGAAACACCAAACATTGTGAAACTTGTAAAATTGTAAGATTTGGCAATATTGCATGCACTATCCTTCAGAGCCCTGAAAATGTACCCTGGCTGGAATAGCTTTGATCCTCTTTTGTGAAAGTACAAACTCTTGAAAACCTTGTTCATTAAAATCAGCTCATGAATTTTTCCAATTTCAAGTTATGACAGGGTCCCCCCAGGGTACCACCTGGCACTGGGGTAACACTGAGCCCTCTGACCCACCGGCCTGTGCTCCCTTTCACACTGTACTGCTGTGACAAGCTGCAAAGCCCTCCAGCCTGCACTTTCTCCAGCATTTACACAGGAAGGGACATGCCCAACTGCAGTTACATTCTGGTTCTCTAACCACCAGCTTTCCAACCTAGGACCCCTTAGTAGTACCATCCTGCCCTGGTCAAATCCAGCCAGTATATGGGTTTAATACCTGGTCTGCCTCTCCGTCAATGTGAAGAGGACAATGCACATTTGTGATAATGAAGCAGAGATTTTCCCCAAGCACTCCAGTCAAAGCTCGCTGGTTTAGATTAAAACAAAAACAAGTTTATTAACTACAGAAGATAGATTTTGAGTGATTATAAGTAATAACAAACAGATCAAAGCGGATTACCTAGCAAATAAACAAAAAATGCAAGTTAAGCTTAATATACTCAATAGATAGGATATGAATTGCAGATTCTCACCATAACTGATGGTACAGGCAGACTTGTAGAGTCTTAAGGCACAAGCTACACTTGCTTTGCAGCTTGGAATCCCCAGGTGTTTCATACACAGGCTAGAAATCCCTTTAGCCTGGATTCAGCACTTCCCCCAGTTCAGTCTTTGTTCCTCAGGTGTTTCCAGGAGTCTTCTTGTGTGGGGAATGAAGAACCACAAATGATGTCATTTCCGGCCTTATATAGCTTTAGCATATGGCCGGATCCCTCTGTTTCAAAACTTGGTGCCCAGACCAGTTTGTGGGAAAAATATTGACATCCAAAGGAGTCCAGAATCATGTGGCCTGGTCACATATCCTTTTGGAGTCATAGCAACCATTACTTACAGGCTGCCTCAGGAAGGCTTACCAAGTGCGGGATAAGCTTCTCCTAAGGCCCATTGATTTCCTAATGGCCCCTTGCCCTTGAATAAGTCCTTCCCCACCCACTACCTAGTCTAGTGGTGGTTACCCAGGTGCTATAATCATATCATAATATCACTGAAGAATATGTTGTGTAGTGTCACACGTGGTGGTGGTGGTTGTTGGTTTTTCTTTGCCCATAATAGAGTACATAATTCCAAGCATATCTGACTCCTGGTGTGGTAGGTGGAAGACTACTGAATAGATCTTTAGGTTTTGGTTTACTTTTGTGATCCTAAGGATTTAATTTTTCTCCATAATTCACCATTTAGAAGTCAAAGCCACCAGTGAAGTAATGTACTACATCTGCCTCCCAACTCCTCATGAATTACATAAAAACAAGATGAAGTTATGTAAATTCTCATTGAGATCAATTTGCACTTATGTAGCTAGGATAGACGTCGCAAGCCAGTCAGTTGACCAGTCAGATAATGTCAATTAACCACCTGTTGGTCCATGGTAAAATATTGTCAGGCATTTCAGCAAGAATGCCCTGATGTAGGTGACAGTCTTCCTTTTTTTGATTGCAAAATGATGCCATCTGTTAGCAAGCCTATTTAAATATCTTGATCACTCACTTTACTACATGCTAATGCCACCTGTTGGGAGAAAAAGTGAACTAATTGAAAGTTGAGCATCTTGATTGGCTGGAATCTTTCAGAGCAAACTGTGTGTGTATGTGTGTCCCATCAGTGTACATGTTGGTTTAGAAAGTACATTAAAGAAATGACGACACCCCTGAAGAGCTTACAGTCTCAACTGACCTGACAACAGTCATTAAACCGCTTCCCCCAACTCCAAGAGCAAAGATACACAGCCATTAAGCTTCTCCGTTAAACAAAAGTCATCACAGCTGCCCACACCACCTCCACCCTCAACACAGCAAACAACCCATATTAAATATTCCTGTAAGTAAACCCCCATTCCCTCCCCGTTAACAAAAATCTCCTTCATGAGCTCCCTTCCTCCTTGCACAGTTATCCCCAGCCAAACCTTGCTGAGAATATGAAAAGTTAAATGGCAATGAAGAGGTATGACATCACATCTCTGTAAAGCCCCCTCCTTCTTGCTGCCGATGAGTCCATTGTGTTTGCTGCAGGATGGAGGGACTGCATGCTGTCTTCCTTTCCATGTGATCTGGGATTCTGTAAGGGTCATGTGAGGGCGGGGGCAGCATGCCTGAAGCTTTTGATTGGCTGGATTCTTCTGGAAGTGCAGCAGTTAAAAATAGAACCGAATGGCTACTGGTTTATTGAAATAAAAGAGAAACTTCATAATTTAGAAAGTATTCCAGAAGTAGTGAGACACACAGAACGGTGACATGAATTATGCAGTCAGTGGAAGCCAATACCATTTGCTTGGATTCTTTTTACTAGACCTGAACATGGGAAAATTAGTTCTGTTCTTCTATGTGTATGATATGTGTAGTTAGAATGAACAAACATTTTTTTAATTCTTGTAATGTATTCTGCTACTGTCAAAGACTACTGCAGTCAAACAGCAAGAAAGGAAAAACTGGTCTGCACAAAAGTTTTCTTCGGTGCATCCCCCTTCTGCTTCATCTTCATGTTTCATGATGATGCTGTCAGAGTCTTTTGATGAAGAGAATGATGTGGGCAAATAAGAGTTTTGCTACTCTGCTTCAGCATTAAAATCTCTTACTCCTGGAAGGTCCTCAGATGTTCATCAAATGGGTATTAAAAGGTTTTTGGATATTTTTTTCTGGTCATTGGCACACTAACTTGACACCACACCTTTGCTAGATATAGTTGTGCCAGCAGTATGCCATTTCATATAGTTGAAAATCCTTATATGCTTGATCACCCCCCTCCATCTCCCCTGTGAAGTGGATGATGTGAAAAAGAGATTTGGTGTTATTGTGCAAGCTCCTCACATGTCTCTAGTGTCTGATTGAAGCAGTATTTCCAATGAGGGTGTCATCAGTATATTGCTGACAGTTTAAAAACATAATCTATATATTGGGTCCACAGAAGGTTACATACGAACGGCCATACTAGTTCAGACCAAAGGTCCATCTAGCCCAGTATCCTGGCTTCTGACAGTGGCCAACGCCAGGTGCACCAGAGGGAATGAATATAAAAGGTAATCAAGTGATCCATTCCCTGTCGCCTATTCCCAGCTTCTGGCAAACAGAAGCTAGGGTCACCATCCCTGCCCATCTTGGCTAGTAGCCATTGATGGACCTATTCTCCATGAATTTATCTAGTTCTTTTTTGAACCCTGTTATAGTCTTGGCCTTCACAACATCCTCTGGCAAGGAGTTCCACAGGTTGACTGTGCATTGTGTGAAAAAAATACTTCCTTTTGTTTGCTTTAAACCTGCTGCCTATTAATTTCATTTGGTGACCCCTAGTTCTTGTGTTTTTACTCCTTCTCATAACACTTCCTTATTTACTTTCTCCCCACTAGTCATGATTTTATAGACCTTTATCATGTCTCCCCTTAGTTGTCTTTTTTTCCGAGCTGAAAAGTCCCAGTCTTATTGATCTCGCCTCATATGGCAGCCATTCCATACCTCTAATAATTTTTGTTGCCCTTTTCTGAACCTTTTCCAATTCCAATATATCTTTTTTGAGATGGGGCGATGACATCTGCATGCAGTATTCAAGATGTGGGTGTGTATCATGGATTTATATAGAGGCACTATTATATTTCCTGTCTTATTATCTATCCCTTTCTTAATGATTCCCAACATTCTATTAGCTTTTTTGACTGCCGCTGCACATTGAGTGGATGTTTTCAGAGAGCTATCCAGAATGACTCCAAGATCTTTCTTAAGTGGTAATAGCTAATCTAGATCCCATCATTTTATATGTATAATTGGGATTATGTTTTCCTATGTGTATTACTTTGCATTTATCAACATTGAATTTCATCTGCCATTTTGTTTTCCAGTCACCTAGTTTTGAGAGATCCTTTCGTAGCTCTTTGCAGTCTGCCTGGGACTTACAAAACTACGCAAGATAGTTATGATCTGCAAATTTTGCCGCCTCACTGTTTATCCCTTTTTCCAGATCATTTATGAATGTTGAATAGGACTAGTCCCAGTACAGACCCGCTGGGGACACCACTAGTTACCTCTCTCCATTCTGTAAACTGACCATTTATTCTTACCCTTTGTTTCCTATCTTTTATTTTCATTGTGACCAGCAATGTGGCTAATATGAGCTGTGCTTAGGCTTTAATGATAAATGAATATGCACACCTAAGATGTTATGGGTGCCCATACAATGCAGCTTTTCATTGGTAATGTAGCAGTTCTGACAGCTTTCTCTTTACATGTGTCAAAAGTGAAGAGCATTGTTAAGTTTTTTCAATACAAGTACCAGCAGCCATTTTTTGTGTCATTCAGTACAGCACTTAATTTCATTTGTACTGAGTAAGCCTTGTCATACTTTCCATTAACTGTCTCAAAGATCTTCAAATATGGCTCTTCAGTCAGCTGCGGTTCAAGAAGAGCTGGCTGTGTGTTGCCCCCGAGTAATCAGCTCTAACATTCTTAGGATCGTTTCTTTTGGATTTTTGAACATAGTCCATTCAGAATATGAGGGAGGGAGGGATAGCTCAGTGGTTTGAGCATTGGCCTACTTAAACCCAGGGTTGTGAGTTCAATCCTAGAGGGGGCCACTTAGGGATCTGGGACTTGGTCCTGCTAGTGAAGGCAGGGGGCTGGACTCAATGACCTTTCAAGGTCCCTTCCAGTTCTAGGAGATAGGATATCTCCATTTATAAATGATGCCAAGAACAAGTTGCTCGATGGTAAGAAAGGTATTTGTGAGATTACAGAATGCCATCCACTTACATAAAACTGAAGAGAAAAATATAATAGGTAACACTACATGGATAAAATAAAATGAT
Organism: Trachemys scripta elegans; assembly: GCF_013100865.1. NCBI lineage: Eukaryota > Metazoa > Chordata > Testudines > Emydidae > Trachemys > Trachemys scripta. The sequence continues at coordinate 61,714,729 of NC_048305.1, forward strand.
CACTCCCACACATAATACAGCCTACATTCTTGATTCACACTTCCATGACCAAGATCTTTTTGATGATGAATTGGATTCAGCTTGTAACCTCATAGTGGCTGTTGCAATTTTAAAGGCTGTACAAATGAACAACCAGTTCTGTCAAAGGGAGCAAATTATAAACCAAAAAGCAGTCTCTTCAGTTGTAAAACAGTATGGAGTACAGTCCCTGCAGTTGAATGTAAACAGCTTACCATCCACTCAAAAACCACAGACCAGACTGAAGACCTCCATTGTGCGGACTCTGGTGACCATGTATTACAGTTTAAGATTAGAGAAGAAAATCAGTATTCATCAAATGAAGGAAAGAGGTGATACTGATGAATTTGATAACCCTAAATTAGGACGAGAATGTTCATTAAAAGTAGGGAAAGTTTGAATCCTTTCTTCTATGTTGAGCTATCTTCCTATATCAGTTTATGTTGTATACAAAAACGGGAATTTGCCATTAAAATGTAACTTACTGAAAGCAGAGTAAACCTCAGGTATGGTTCACTTATGTCCAGTCTTTCCTAAAAGATGAGATTCAGTTTCACTAATAGATTTATTTGTTTAATTTTTATACACAAGGAAGCATGCATAATATCTACTAGATACTTGAAAAACTTTGAGAACCCATTAATGATTGAAGATAGATGATTAATTTTTAAAAAATTCCCCTTTGAAAATTGCCCTTGAATTCTTCTTGATCTAAGATATAAACCTCTGCAAATCTTTTGGATCCATAATGTTAATTAGAATAAATGATAAAGCCTAATCTGAGGAGTCAGACTTTTAGAAAATTCTCAAGTCAGTAAGGCTAAGGAGTCTAAGGAAGAAGGAGTGTTAGGTTACACACACGTTATTTTTTTTAATTTGGTCTTTTGGGGAGTTTTATAGCTAAGCATCCAAGTGTACTTTCATTGTTACTTTGTTGGCTTATACTAGACGGTCTATCAGTACTGCATTTTGCAATGTGTAAAATTTAATTTTGGAAGAGGCAGGCCTCTCAGTTTTTTTGGAGGCCCCATCTTACTGATTGTTTCCTTCCCAGATGAAAGTTTTTATTAGATCAGTATGCTTTTTTTAAAGTACTGTATCAGTCAATTAATGGGAATCATGATATTGAGAGAGTGGAGTGAAGCAAGGATGACTTACTAATAATAATAATAATAATTAAATCTGTTCTGCTTAGCTAGCTGACATTAAGGACTTTCCATTCTTATAAGTCTTTATACTTTTTCAGGAAAGGGTATATAATTAGAGTAAAATAATCTCCTAATTTTTGAGGTTATATATCCCTAAATCTTTAAAGGATACTTTTGCTATGGGAAAAGGGCAAATTTCTTGCCATTTCACTCTCCTTATAATTGGGCCCACCCAGCAGATATCTGTGTTGGTATGGTATGCTATCATCATCCCATACCTTTCTGTTACTTGCAGTCTTTAGCATATCAGCATACTCGCCACACTCCCCATCAGTACCCAGACCAAGCTGGGGAAGCTAATGATCCAACCAGCGGACCAAATTCGGTGATGTCTTAAGAGATAAAGGCACAACTATAATCAATTGTTCAAAACAAGTAAATCACATTTACTGTCCTCTGAGCATTATCTACTCCACAATATCAGATAAATGTAACCTACTCTGCATAGAGCAGCTTTGTCATGGGGAGTTATCTAGTACTTAGAACAATATTCACAAACGTGTCTAGCTTCTCCAAATATCAACCAGTCTTCCTTACATGGGTGTCATAATGATTTTGGTTTCATACATTTACTCAGAAATATTCATGTCTTACAACCAAATTAAAAATATGGTTTCCCCCCCTCCAATCCACTTTTTTAGGAACTGTGTAGACCCATCAGATCTCAGTGCATTGACACTATTCAGCAAATAAAACTTCATCTTTAGTGGTCTTATCTTCAAGCTAGACTTCATCTCTGTAGTAAATGTATCTTTCCTTTTGATTGATGGTAAAGTATATTTTAGACTTCTTAATTCAGAACCATAAACCAGATTATTAGTTGTTCTGTTTTTTGGCCATCTATGTACGTGTATATATAATCCTAAATCTTGAAAGTTTAGGAATAAGGAATAAAAGTATTATGACGTTGGGTCCTGCATTCTTATTTTTTAATTAACCAAAACCTGTATTTTAGCAAGAGCAGAGGAATAAACAAATGTGTATTTTATTTATTTATTTATTTATTGTAGAGGATATTACTAGGTTTTCTAGCTGCATATAGCTCTAATTTGCTGTCCCTTACTAAGGAACATTGTTAAAAGAGAGCGCTGACTTCTTTTGTTAAAAATCAAAACAAAGTGAAGTAAGGATGACAGTGGACAAGTCCCTGGAGCATCTGATAGTTTTTATGAGAGCTTTACACAATCAATTTGTGCACAAAGCTCCAGCAAGCCACATGTTGGTTGTTCTCAATAAAATCCATTTTGGCACTCTAAATGTTACTCTTTGGGTAAATATTATTGCCCGCCTGCCTCCATACTTTCTTTCACTTCTTAGTAGCCATCATCTAACTGCTCAAAGTTATCAGGACTTGGGTCCTAGGAGTGAAATTCTAAAGGAGAGATTCTGCTATTTCATTCAGGTTTATTGTAAAATCCAGAGGGGTGTTAGGGACAACTGGAATTCTGCTAAAATTCTAGGAGCACTAACAGATATTTCTTGCCAGATAACTCCAGGCCAGTCAACAATATCTTCAGCAGCTCAGTGACAGCTCGGCATTACCATTTAATGCTGAACAGTAAAGTTGTAAAACCTCTTTTGTAAATAAGATACAGAATTACTAAAACTGTTTGTAAAATGGAGCATATTCAAACCCTCTATCCCAGCGCTGGCCAACCTGTGGTTCTGGAGCCACATGCGGTTCTTCAGAAGTTACTATGCGGCTCCTTGCATAGGCACTGACTCCGGGGCTGGAGCTACAGGCGCCAACTTTCTAATATGCCGGGGGGTGCTCACTGCTCTGCCACAGGCCGTGCCCCCACTCCGCACCCTCCCCTGAGCCGGCCGTGCCCTCACTCCTCCCCCCAGAGCTTCCTGCAGCCAAGAAACAGCTGATCAGGAGGGTGGGGGAGGCGCTGATCGGCAGGGCCTGTGAATGGGAGGCACTGGGGCCGGGGTTGCGGGGGAGAGAAGGGGAGCTGATGGGGTCTGCTGACGTATTACTATGGCTCTTTGTAGCCACTTACTGTTGACCTTCACTTATAAAGACTGTCTGCGCTACAAAACGCAGCTGTGCTCTAACTATTTCAAAGGACATCTGTGCTATAACTAGACCCCCTGATACAGTTGCATGAAAGTTTAGGGGAAAGCCATCTAACATGTGACTCATACATGGCATGAATAATAAAAGTAGCATGTCATCTTCTCACTGCTTTCGGAAGTTCTTAATTTAACCTTCTTCACACTTCACTGCAGAGGAGAGCAGAATAATGGGGAGCTAGAAGCAATACCAAAGAAAGCTGAAAATGGCAGAGGACTCAGTGGAAACACTCTCTTCTCATGTGGTTTTATGCGGCCAAAATCCTTTCACATATTTATAGCCTCTTAATAGCTGAGTAACTTAATTATAGTACTTGGATAAATCCTTATAAAATTGAGCTTTGATACCCTTGTCATGTCATGAACTAGAACAATGTATGTATTCAGAATACAAACCAAGAATTTTAATAATCTGAATTTTAATAAAAATGCATGTGTAAATAAACAAATGAAAAGATTAGCATTTTAATCCAACAATTGAGATAGTTAAATGTATGTATGTTATAGAGCACTTTTGCTATAGTATTACACAACTAATGATAGCTCTGCACATACTGAGTGCAAAAATTTTATTACAGTGTTAAGATGGAAAAGGTTGCACTAGTCAAGAAATGCAAACATTATGCTTGCAATGATAGTCATGGGCATGTTTTACATATGCAGTCTCTTACTTTCTCAGTAAATTCATGAATTATGAATGACAATTGGGAACTGCTTTAAAACATTTTACTAGATGCCCAAAAAGCTACAATCGAGAGAGAAGGCCACACTGGTCAGAAACCAACTAGACTTAGACAGAAAGTGCAAGCAGCCATAAAAATCTACCTACCTATGGGTCTCTGTGTATGTAATTTAAATAGGATAACCCTGTGTGTATATATAAACAAAAGGAAGAAAGGGAAAGTTGATAGAAATTAATATAAATCAGAAGCTAGGAACTATAGAAAATTGATAAGGGGAAGTGAAAGCAAACAAGGAGAAGTCTTGGCCAGTGGAGTTAGGAACAATGAGGAGTTTAAGTATATTGGGAACAAAAAGAATCCCGACAATGGTATTGGTCCATTACTAGGTGGAAGTGGTAGAACTGTCAGTAATAATGCAGAAAAGGCAGAAATAAATATTGGGGGGAAAAGCTAGATGTAGTCATAGCATATTATGATAATGAAATACTTTCCACTCGAAGAATAACTCATGAGAATGCTAATCAGCAGCTACTAAGGCTAAATGCTTTTTAATCTGCAAGTCCAGCTTACTTGCATCCAAGAATTTTAAAAGAGCTGGCTGGGGATCTTGCTGGGTTTTCAGTAAGTCTTAGAACACTGGGGAAGTTCCAGAGAACTGGAAGAAAGCTAATATTTTGGCATCATTTAAAAGAAGTAAACAGCATGACATGGGTAACTTATAGTGCTATCAGCCTGACTTCAGTCCCAGATAAAATAATGAAATGACCAATATAACCCTTATTGAATTCTTTAGTAATTCTCTATTATTAATGCCAGTCAACACGGGTTTATGAAAAAAAAAATTCTGTCTGTAGTAAGTGAAGGCAATGTAGTAAGTAAAGGCCTAATGAAGGCCCAGTATGAGGCCTGAACCAAACTAAAGTCTTGACCATTACTTTAGTTTGGTTCACTGTCTAACCTTTTTTTTTTTATGAGATGACAAGTTTGGTTGATAAAGGTAATCGTGTTGATGTAAAATACGCTAAACTTCTGTAAGATGTTTGACTTGGTACCACACAACACTTCAATTAATAAACTGGAATGATTCAAAATCAATATGGCACACACTTAATGGATAAACTATTTGGGGATAGGCCACACAATCTAATTGTAAATGGGGAATTAGTGAATGGGTATTTTATTAGTACAGTGAGCGCACTAGTCCTAATAATATTGCTGCATTGTCTCTAAAGAAACAAAGTCTCCAAGACTATACCACATACAAGTGGTTTTTCAGAATGACTTCATCCTTGTTGCTCTAAATTGTGAGTAATTTTTTCAGCATTCATAATTTTAAACAGTAAGTATTCTGTCAAAAGCTACTTGAATTTTTAATTTTTTTATAATCCAGAAATAAGTGCTCTAGCATAAACTTCTAAAATCTTAATCTGTGTAGAATCTGATTTTATCACACCATTTCTTATGCATTAGTTACTGGTCATTATAGTATATCTGCATCGGCTTTCATGTTTGTATTATTGAGCAATTCTGTGTGACATCAGTTGAATTTCCTTTCCTCTCCAGGCAAAACCTGACTCTTGGCTGTTTTCTCAGGGTATGTCTGTGCTGCAGTGAAAGAGCCACAGCATGGCTATGACTGGCCCTGGTCAGCTGACTGGGGCTTGTGGGGCTCAGGCTGCAGGACCAAAAATTTCAGTGTAGATATTCTGGGTTGGGCTAAAGGCCGGACTCTGAAATCCCCCGATGGGGAGGTGCTCAGAGTCCAAGCTCCATGAGCCCAAGTTAGTTGACCTGGGCACTGAGTACTTAGTATTGTGGGTTTTTTATTGCAGTATTAGATATTCCCTGAGATACTAACAGTCTTAATCTCTACTTCTGATAAACAAAAATATAACTTTGAGGCAAATTGGAGATTGTTTTGTTATTGTTAGTTGCCTCTCTGTTATCCAGTATTTTTTCCCATTTCATTGCCCGTGATAGCATTAAATAACTTACTAGGATATTTATTTTCTCTTGCTAAATTTTCTGTGGTTAAAATCATAATAATCACTATATGCCTCTTTCATAGTTTAGAACAATGAAGTGTCTGTTGCATGTGTGTCTAGTACTCAGGTACATGCCCAGAAATTTATTGTAATCTCAGTTTGATTGTGGCCTGCAATCTTGAAGATTCATGCGTAGAAATAACATTGAAAATGTTCGTATTTATGTATTTCTAACCAATTCTTTGTAGCAAAGTATTAACCTACCTCTTAACAAGTTAATAGGCAATCATGTTGTGCTCGATACAGATAAGATGTAGCATTTTAGTTTGCAACACTATCAAAGTTACATGATTACAAAAAATTGAATGTTGAGACTGATTTTTCGTCTTGACAGACTTGGATTTGTTTTTCTTGTCTTCCATTTGATTGAAACCAAACAAAAGACTTCCTATTTTCTGGTTCATACTTCAGTTGGATGGGTAGAGGAACACATTAGCATGGCAACCAAGTATCAGATCTGTTTGTTTTCAAAACAGCGATTCCCTCCTCCCCACCCTTCCCCAGTTGTGACAAAATAAGCCAGTATCAGGTAGGTGCAAACTATGGTGTGTTTAGTTTCCGTTGAGAACAGTCAGTCTTTGTCTGACATGGGTGTTTTTAATGAGACTTGCTCACTAAATGACAAGTGACTTTCCTGTCTGTTTTATTATGGATTAGATTTTTTGTGCTTAATTGTTAAAACTTTCAATCAAGAGTAGATCTGTTACTTTGAATAAACTATTAATTTGTTGTCAAGGAGTGTTGAAATGTTACATATTAAGGGAGTGCGGGGGGGGGGGGAAATGGTCTAACAGCAATTTATCAGTTAATTTATTTTCCCCATAACAGCTATTACTTTCATTTGAGACTAAGAGCTTTGTCTAGAGGGGTAGTTATTTTTGCATATTTATACATATACAGTGCTTGGAATTTTGTTAACTTTCTGGTACTGACTGTATGTGCGGCTGAAAAACAAAGCATTTGAAAACCATAGGGGAATACAATTTTAAAATTGTTCTCTACTGTGTCTGAGGTATGACTGTGCTGCCATTGTGGAAGAGAAATAAATACAATGTCTTGTGTTTCTCCGTAACAATTCCTTATGTCATATTCTAACTTGGTCCACTCATGAGCATCAGTGGTAGTGAACAGATTTTCTTCTTTTCTGCTGCTTTTGATATAGGCTATCAAAAGACCAAGGAGATCTGTGGTGTAATGGAAGGGGATGGGGACCTGGTTCCACAGTAATATTAGCAGTCAGTGGTTTCCAGTTTTTTTAATTCCTTGCTTGACTGTGTGGCGTTTTCTTTGCATATGGGTTAAAATTTAAGATGGGTCCCTAAGCTTCCAGGGGCAGACCACAGACAAACATTTGTTTGAAGATAGAGAGTTCTCACTTATCCTTGGCTAGAGTAAGAATCACATAATAAACAGGGCATAATAGTTTTTGCCATGCCCCTGTCCACATATAGCCTGAACAAGTTCCAGTGTGTGACTGGCTCTGTGTGTAGGCCCAGAGACTACCTGAAAGAAAATAGTTGTCATATCAGAATAGGAATGCTTTGAGGTGACTCTAGTACATCTGAGACTAGACATAGAAACTTGTGGTATAGAACTATTCATCAGTCTCTGTGGCTTTCATGTGTGAAATCCCACAAATCTGTCATTCCCACCCCTGACGTCTTGTTCATTATCTTTATCAGTAGTTCTCAAACTGGTTTCTGGACTGCTGGATATCTATAGGCTACTTATTGGTGCTGTGAGAGACTTGATAGGTCACATGGTGCTGGTTTCCAAATTGCCCAGAAAGTCAGATAAAAGCACATTACTTCTTCCAAGTATTACTTTTACAGATAAGCAATCGCTGTAATTTCCACATGAATGCTAAGGAATTGGAAATGGGATGTGTGATGTGACTGGTAATGGGAGGAGACATTCTCCATAACTCTCTCTTAAGGTGTAGCCCATGCTAAAGTTTTAGAACCTCTGATCTGTGTGAAACCATTGTAGCATAAACTGCAACTACCAAGCATTACGTGGATGACAGCCAGCTCTATACTTATTTATCCTCAAGCAGTAATGGCGTCCTGTCCCCAATAGCTCTTTACAACTGATCCAAGATATGAGGGTGATCACGGTTCCTGGTGAGGGAAGCCTTTTAAAGTACTCACCATGTCTAGAATATTACTCTTCACTGAGTGTCTGCTCCCCAATTATCAAGAGAATCTGCAGTCTTGGAATTCTTCAGGAGTCCTCACTACTCTTGGTCTCTGGCTATTTAAGAACATCTATTTCCATGTATGGCTGGCCAGAAGACTCTCCCATAGCTCATTCTATTCTGATTTGACCACAATGATACAAACACTTCTAGGATTTATTGAAATTCATTAGATCTATAGATAAAGCTTCTGAGCCTGAAAAAGCTAATGTTTGATCAGAATGCAGCAGCTTTCCAGTATGTGAGGCTGAAAAACAAAGCATTTGAAAATCACAGGGTAATATTCTACTCAGCAACACAGGCTGAGAGCACTTCACCCCAGTGTTCTGCTCTGTGCATTGGCTTCTCAAGTGATACAGAAACATAATCAAGGGCTTGGTTCTGATATTCGGAGCCTTCCAAGGTGATTACTTGGAAAACTGCCTCCAACTCTGTGACCATGACCACCCGTGAAGTTGTGTTCTTCTGTCACCACAAGGATAAAATCATTGTGATCTAGGGTTGCTCAAACTAATACGGTGTAAACAAATTTTTCCAGTGAATGGAAGAGAAGACAGGATATAAAATTATTTTTAAAAAGTATTGTGGTAGATAATTTATTCAGAAAGTAAACCGAGATAAACGAGGGTTTTATATATCTTATTGTGTCTCAGAATTTTAATTATTTGGCATACCACAGTATTGGAAGTACATTTTTGAATCACTAAGGAGAAACTGGAAAAGGGAGCCTTTGCTCTTTTCCCAGCACTGAGACTTTTTAAAATAACCCTGTTAATGTTCTGGACAACTGCGTCTGTACTTCCCCTCTGTGGTCCAGCACCCATTCAAGGATCCTGGCTCCTCTGCCCTCACTTCTCTTGGGGTGAGACTTGTGTCTCTTTCCCTCCTGACTGGGGCTTTTCCAGGTTGCACTGTACTCTCCCTACACTGAGTTTCCCAGCAAGTCAGACTGCCTCAACAGGCCTGCGACTATGCTTTGCTTTCTGCTTAAAGGCTATAAACAATGTAATTGCCCACACTTAGCAACTACTGTACAGACCTTTTTAAGCAAGTACATTTATTCTTAAGGTGAAAGCATTATAGAGAACATTAAAAACAATAAAAGAATCTACATGCATGTTAATGAGCTTACCAGTGCTTCCCCCGACCCCAGTTCCAGTAGGAGCTCTGGTAGTTATCAGTCCTTTAAACTCCACATATGGGGTTTCTTTGGTTTACAAGTTCATCACAGCTTTTGTTCAGCTCATAGATTAGCCCCCCATTTATACAACCTGGATTTTGGTTGTCAGAGACTGTAAACTGGTAATCAGCCAGGCAATGGTTCTCTCCTTGAAGTGTAGCATCAAAGTTTGGGTCGAGGGGTGGAATTCACATTCCTCTCCACCCCAGGTATTTCCTAGGAAACTTGTTTAACTTAGTTTGTGCCCAATGTTCCTTCTTGTCTGCCACATTGTCTAAAATAGTTCTTTGAAGCTTATAGCACTTTCTAACATTTACACTGGATACATCTTCCCCCCTAGAAAAGTTACCAAGGTGACCAGATAGAAAGTGTGAAAAGTTGGGACAGGAGGTAGGGGGTAATTAGGTGGCTATATAAGAAAAAGCCTCGACTATCGGGACACTCCCTATAAAATCGGGACATCTGGTCACCCTAAAAATTACGTACAATTCCACAATAGTACATGAAATTTGCATTTATTGTACAATGGACTCCAAAGCTATTTAAATTTAATTCAATAATCTCTTTCAAAAATAACATCATAGCATTTTCTTTTTTTTTTTTTTTTTTTTTAATTTAAAATCACATACTAAAGGTCCATCTCTACCATTTAAAGCATCTGCTATGCTTATAGATATGCTCAGGCACACACAGAATTCCTAATATTTCACAGGTCTTTACAGTACAGTACAAATGCACCTTTTTGGAGTAAATCTTGTTGTGCCTCTTCCTGCACTAATTCATTGCATACTAGTGTGAAGTTGCCCATCACTGTAATTATATTCTTTTGAACATACGAACGCTCTTCGCTTGAATAAAAGTTTTAAATAGCATTTGCAATCAAATTGCAATATTGTGTATTTGTCTATATTATGTGAATGTTCCCACTTCTTTGTTGTGTTACTTATTAGGAAACCATCTGAGCCATATTTTTAAAATTAAGATCCTGCAGTGTGTCGGTCCAGAAGTCCAGTAAAATACCCCAAACCAAAGGATAATTTTTGTCTTGTCATGAGAAATATGGTCTGACACTTGTTTTAAAACTTGAATAAAAGGTATTTAAATCCATATACATATCCTTTCTAATTAAGATGGAGCTTTCCCTTTCTTAAACTTGAGTAAAAAAGGAAATGTGTTGTATTTATTTTGTCAAGTATTAGGAGGTAGCTGTGTTAGTTTGTATCCACAAAAACAACAAGGAGTCCAGTGGCACCTTAAAGACTAATAGGTCCTACTACAGGACAGGCCCAACATGGAAAATAACAGAACACCACTGGCCATCATGTACAGCCCCCAGCTAAAACCTCTCCAGCACATTATCTACAACCTATCCTGGAAAATGATTCCTCACTCTCACAGACCTTGGGAGGCAGGCCAGTCCTCGCTTACAGACAATCCCCCCAACCTGAAGCAAATACTCACCAGCAACTATACACCACACCACAGAAACACCAATCCAGGAACCAATCCCTGTAGCAAACCTCGTTGCCTACTCTGTCCCCATATCTACTCTAGCCACACCATCAGGGCTCATTCACCTGCATGTCTACTAATGTTATATATGCCGCCATGTGCCAGCAATGCCCCTCTGCCATGTACATTGGCCAAACCGGACAGTCCCTACATAAAAGAATAAATGGACACAATCGGACATCAGGAATGGTAACATACAAAAGCCAGTAGGTGAACACTTCAATCTCCCTGGACATTCTATAACAGATTTAAAAGTAACTATTCTTGAACAAAAAAACTTCAAAAACAGACTTCAAAGAGAAACAGCAGAACTAAAATTCATTTGCAAATTTAACACCATTAATTTGGGCTTGAATAGGGATTGGGAGTGGCTGGCTCATTACAAAAGCAGCTTTGCCTCTCTTGGAATTAAAACCTCCTCGTTTATTATTGGAAGTGGACTACATCCACCCTGACTGAATTGGCCCTGTCAACACTGGTTCTCCACTTGTGAGGTAACTCCCTTCTCGTCATGTGTCCTTATATAATGCCTGCATCTGTAATTTTCACTCCATGCATCTGAAGAAGTGAGGTTTTTTACCCACGAAAGCTTATGCCCAAATAAATCTGTTAGTCTTTAAGGTGCCACCAGACTCCTTGGTATTTATTGTGTAACTTCTTTTAATCCACAATGTTAGAGATGTCTAGTTAAACAGATCTTAATTTTTTTATATTAGCCTGCCTATGCGGCTTCTGCATCAAACTGCACTGTTATATACATTTCTGTTCAGTCCCTGCCATAGTCACAGGTGATTTTCAAACCACAAATCCATGCACAAACATGGAGTTTTAATATTACCCACTGCTGTCCAGAAGATTGCAATGAATTCATTATGCACATCCCAGTTGAAAACTTTATTCAATTCATACATCACATTAATTCTACTTAGAATATATAAATAAACTTTCAGTGTGCTATGCTGAGCAGAGCATTGTGTTGCCACTCACCTGCCTTTTAACAAAGATTAAACAAACCTTTGGCTCTCTAATTACTTGAAATTATGTCAAATGCCTTTTCTACTGCCAAGTAATAGTCTTGAAATCTTTCTTCAAATTAATGATCTGAACAGGAAGAAATATATATAAATTGTTTAGTGATATCTACTTGTGCATCTTCTATTGACTAATCAAGAGAATGAGAAACTTGCTTGATTTTAAAGAAATGGAAGTTAGGATATTGTGGACAAGACTTTGCTTGACAGAGGAGAACAGGACTCTGAATGACTCTATGAACTGGATAAAAGAATTTTTATCCAAAGTAAAATAAATATGTATATTTGTATTAAGTTTTCACTTTGACTCTATTACCAATCTTCCTTACGTGCCTGAAGGTTGGCAACAGTCTGAGTTGAAATCACTAGATAGAAAACAACTCATGAGAGGGGAGGATCTGTCCACTAATTACTCTGACCTTTCCTTTTTTTTTTTTTTTTTTTTTTGTAGAGGTGGGTATAAGGATTAATTAGGCTTCCTACACGTATTACTCCTGGGGACATTCTGTGCCTAAAAATTCTGCACCAAAAAATTATGCACACAATATTTTAAAATTCTGCAAATTTTATTTATCAAAATAACACTACATAATCATACCAGTTTCAATTATTTGGGTAATTTATTTCAGAATACCTGTCAGCAAGTATGTCTGTAACAATACAGACACACACAAAAATTTCCCCAGGAGTAGAGTGTTAAAGAAACCCTATGACAACCCAATTCCTGTTTCTCTGAGCCCAGCCAGGGGGGTCAGACACCCACAACCCCTCCCCCGCAGAGCCCAGATATGGCCCTCCCCCCCCAGCCAACACACCCAACCTCCCTCCCCCACTCAGAGTCCAGCCGCGTTGTCCCCCTGGCTCAGATACCCACACAGCCTCCTCCCCAGAGCCCAGGGGTCCGGAGGGAGAAAGAGCTTGATGCTCGGTCCCAGGCTTGCATGGAATTTCCTGCGTGCTGCCCTCTCCTTCCCTCAGGACATGCTTTGGACTAAAAGTTATGAAACAGAAATTGTCCCAGTTCAAACCAAAGTTATTACAAAAATGTATAGGTGAGTCGCATCATACGTGCATTTAACTTATGCAAATTCAACTATACGCGCTCAGCAAAAAAAAAAAAAAAACAAGAAGATACTTGTCAATAGTGCGGGCAATTGCACCCACCATTTCACTCAATGAGCATATGACCTGGAGTGAGCGTGAGATGGGAGACGTGAATCTGCTGTTCCCTCAGTCGGTCTCAGTTCCCGCATGCCTCTCATAGTGTGAGCAGCTCGCTGCGCTGTGTGTGATTCTAGTGTTTAAAGATGCATGTTTTTCGTACAACGTGGCCCCTAAACGCAAGCCAGCTACTTCATCTGGTGCTCAACCAAAAAAACAGCGATCTGTTCCAATACTGGAGGAAAAACTGGCTGTGTTGGACTTATTGAGAGACGGTATGTCGGTCTCCAATATGGCGCCTAAATATGGCCGCAACGAATCTAGCATCGTTCCATCAAGATTTGAGAGAGAGAAATTCGTCAAGCCGTGGCATCAAGTGCTCCAATAACTGCTAAGGTGATGAGCCAGGTGTGTGATAAGACTTTAGTGAAGACTGAAAAGGCATTAAACTTATGGCTGGAAGACGTGAACTGTAAACATGTGCCTATCCATGGCAACGCTTTGCGAGAAAAGGCTCTTAGCCTCTACGCATTGTTCAAATCTCCCGCCGAAGAGGGACAGCCTTCTGATGAGAAGGAATTCAAAGCCAGCCAAGATTGGCTAAACAGTTTTAGGAACCGCTTCAACCTCAAAAATGTACAGACCAATGAAGAGGCAGCAAAAGCCTACCCCAAACAATTGAAGAAAATCATAGAAGAAAAGGGCTATCTTCCAGAACAAGTTTTTAATGCTGACGAGACTGGGCTCTTCTGGAAAAAAAAATGCCCAACCGCATTTACATTTCGAAATCAGAAAGACAAGCCCCTGGCTTCAAAGCAGCTAAAGACTGTGTGACGTTTGTGGCAATGTGGCTGGGCATTTTAATAAAGCCGGGCTTGCTCTACAGGGCTGCAAATCCCCATGCCCTAAAAGGCAAGAACAAAAATCTCCTGCCTGTGTTCTGGCAATCAAATAAAAAGGCTTAGGTGACGGCAGGATTGTTTCTGGATTGGTTCCACAAGTATTTCATTCTGGAGACCTTTATGGAACAAAGCCTCAAAATCACATGTAGTATTACGGATGATTTGAGACCATATCAGGAAATGTTTGAGCAGCTCCAGAGACATCAGCAACAGTTGCCGATCACCATGTTTTTCAAGGAAAAACAACCAGCAGTAGATGAGCCTACGCAATCAACTTCTCAAGCTGAACCAGAGCCAACCACTTCGTCTACAACTCGCTCTCCGTCTCCTGGATCGTCATCAAGCCCTGACGACCCCCTGTAATTACCCCCTGTAGTTAAAAATACAGTATTGTAAAATTATATTTTGCATATGTGCGCTTTATATACTGTACATTACTGTATACATTATACATTTATACATTACTGTACAGGGTTGTATACTGTACACAAAACCATGTACAGAATACTGTACTTTATGGGCCATTTAAGGGATTTTCAAGGGTAATTTTGACTATACGCGATTTTCGTCTTACATGCTGACTTTAGAACCTAACCCCTGCGTAAGATGCGACTCCACTGTAATTGTATTCTTAATATAGTATATTTTCTAAGCATTAGTGACCCATATTATGTTTGCCTTATTCCTGACTAGTTGATTATTAATAGGCTTGCATGAAGATCCTAACTGTGATTCTTGGGGCGGGGTATGAAGGGGCCATAGCAGAGTTTTGCTTCATATTGTAGACAAATTGTGTCAAATTCATTCTGAATTATGGTCGGGGCCAGGTCTATAAAATAGGCTACCTGTTATACTCAATTCACCTCAGTTTTCCCAGTGGTCAGTGGTAGAGATGGCCCTTAAATAGTGTATCAATTAAGCTACTATTGCAGGGGTGGCCAAACTGCAACTCTCAGGCCGCATACAGCTCTTTTACTGATAAAGTGCAGCTGGAGGAGCCCCCCCATACCGCCACCCCATTCTCTACCTACCAGACTCGGGCAGGGGGGGAGGTCAGGGCTTGTGCCCTGCTGCAGAGTGACAGGGCTAGGGGCTTCAGTCCTGCGGGGAGGGAGTGGTGTCTCGGGGCTTTCAGCAGGAGCGGGGCTGAAGCCCTGAACCCCAGCAGGTGCACCCGGCTCTCAAATTTCTGAAGATTATCGGATGCAGCTAGGAGAGTTAATAAGTTTGGCAACCCCTGCATAATTGCATTCAGTTACCACAGTAAGGAGTCTGGTATAAGAACCTGAATAGGATGAAATAAAGTAGGATTCAGTAGTAAAAATATAATGTAAAATTATGGTAGGCATTTTCAGACTTGAATTTATTTCAGCCCTTTGACTATATGCACGTGCAATTTGTATGCACAGAACTGTGCAGACAAGCCATATAAGTTTCACACCCAAAATATTTAAAAATTGTGTGGTTGATAGAATCATTTGACTTAACAGAGAACATACCACTGAGATGAATGGGGACAGTTTACATTTGAATTATTTGTTTGTGCTTGATTCATACTTAGAAGTCCCCCCCCCCCACAGATATAAGGGCAAAAAAACTTTTTTTAATTGACATCTTGCATTTCACAGAATCTGAATCATTATTGTGGGATGGGAGGCTGTCTCAAGCAGGCCACATGTTTACCACCTCTAAGTCTTTACAGCTTTTATTGCGTCTCTCTTTTGTAGTAATTTAAAGCACATAAAATGTAATTTCTACAAAAATGTATACTTGATATAGACTGTAAACCCTCACTTTCTCAAAGAACAGAAGCTCATTCAACAATAATTCTAGATTTGATTTGTTTGGTTCTCTAGTTTTTCTGGGCATTGCTACCACATATCTTTGTACAGCTTTCCCATCATAATACTGTAGTAGTTGCAAATCAGATAATATTTATACATGGTTCTCCCTGAAATTGAACAGGTAAATGTTCCTCAATATTTATGGAGTTTACAAGTTCACTGTCAGATGAAGTGTTTCATTCTTGCCCATGATTGAAATGCCAAAACTTTTAATAAGTAGAAAAACTTAATGATGAAATGTTGAATTATTAGGCTAGCTGTAGTGGCAGTAATATGGAAAGCTGTTTTACATTGTATATGTCCAGGCTGAAGGTGGACCGTGCAAATTATTATTTTCTGTTGCCATGTTATCCTCTTTACCTGCACTTACGTTATATTTCAGTAGTATGGATGTATTTAAATGTTAATGTTTCTGAGTAAAACTCTAGCACGAGTTTATTTTTAAATGCGATAAAGGGCAAAAATGTTGAAAGGACCACAATGAGAATTAAACTCCCACAATTAGAAAAGCCACAAGATGGCATCAAATTGTCAATTCTGTCCCTTGCTGCTAAAACTGTTTTCTTCAAAAGGTCAAAAAACAGTGCAATCAATTTGTGGGTTTTTATATAGAAACCATTTTGGTACCGGATGAGCAGTGATATAAGGCATACAAATTTTGAAAGCTTCACTCACTGCTATAATTTATAGTAGAAAGAAGCAACCTCTTTTTAAATAACCAGCCCCCCACCCAAGTTGCACTACATTAGAATGTAAGCTAACTTGTATGCACAAAAGATTCCTCCCAGGAAAAATAACACATGCTTCTTGGGAAAAGGTTGTACAACACAATATACACCTGTCTTATCTTAGGGGTATTTTCCCAAATTGTAGGTAATGATTTATATTATGGCAATACCAGAATTAAAGAAAATTACTTTGTCAATTCATCGGTCAATTGATATAATTCAAACTATGAATGTTAATGCTCCATCAGACTTTAGAAATAGGCAGTATTTAAATGTACAGTGGGACCTGACTAAAGACAGGGAAATCCATTGACAGTTACCTAATTTTGTAAATTAAGTCAACAAAAAAAGCAAGAATAATGTATCACAAAATATTTAATTCACTTATGACAACTTTAGGTTAAGGAATATGAGGAAAAACTAGTGTACTTTATAAAAATAATAGCCTTAGTTAACATGACTAGAGTTGGTTAAATCTGTGACAGCTGGGAAACTCCCTGTTGCTTTTGTGAGGATAAGTAAGGTTACGTTTTAATCGCAGATATTTTTAGTAAAAGCCATGGACAGGTCACGGGCAGTAAACAAAAATTCACTGCCTGTGACCTGTCCATGACTTGTACTATATACCCCTGACTAAAACTTGGGTGCTTTGGGGCAGGGGGCAGCCCAGGGGCACCATGGGTGCTCTAGGTGGGAGGGGGGGGGAGGCGGTGGCCTGGGGGCTGGCGGGGGGGCGGGGGGGGGGGGGGGGGGGGGGGAATTGGGGGGGGGAGACTGGCAGGCTCCCTACCCAGCTCAGTGTGGTTTCTGGAAGCAGCCGTCATGTCCCTGCAGCCCCTAGGCAGAGATGCCAGGAATCACAGCCAATGGGAGCTGCAGGGGCAGAGCCTGCAGGCTGAGGCAGTGGGCAGAGCCTCCTGACTTATCATGTCGCCACTTCCGGGGAGCCCCCGGAGGTAAGCATCGCCCCAAGCCCTCACGCCCTTCAGCGCCCCAGCCCTGAGCCCCCTCCCACACCCAAACTCCTGCTGCTGCTGAGGGAAGGGGTGTGGTGGCCTAAATCTGCCCCCGGGCCAGCCATGCTGTCCGCTGCAGAAGTCACGGAGGTCTCGGAAAGTCACAAAATACATGACTTCCGTGACAAACTCGCAGCCTTAATGATAAGTTGTGATGTAGTGCAAACTATTCCCCAAATACGATTATTTTTCAAAATTTCTAGCTACTCAGTATATTGACTAGTATTAAAGTAAGTCAGATTGGAGCCACGTTGTGCTGAATGCTATACAAATGCATAGTAAGAGACCATCCTAAAGAACTTGCAAGCTCTATTAAAATAAGATGCAGCCAAGTCAGTGTAACTAGCAGAGGAAGACAAGATAGAGTTACATTGACAGGAACATGTAGTTGTGTGTACAGGTTTCATGCACAGTTTATAGGTTCGATGTCTTTTAAAGATAGAAACAGTAGCTTTATGCCTAGCTAGACTTATGTCTCTGTCCCTTGCTGCTAAAACTGGTTTCTTCAAAAGGTAGAAGACAGTACAGTCAGATTGTGGATTTTCATATGGAAATCCTATGAGCAGCGATATAATGTATGCAAATTTTGAAAGTTTCACTCACTAGCTAACATCTAGTTCCATAGTCTTACTGTGAAAATGGCATGTACCACATTATGAGTGATGAGAGGCTGGTTGGCTTTAAAACTTCCTAAACCACAAAATAGAAAAATATCTGAAAAAGCAAGAGTTGAGTAAAACATAACAAAAAGGACAGGTAAGAATATCAGAAATCATTTTTTGGTTTCTTCAATTATGTGCAAAGAGTTAGATTTTTTAGATGTATTATTGTATTTTGTGTTTATGCCAGTGGTACAGGTCTAGAGTACTGTTGTGATAATTGGGCCAATAAATTTACTTTGTGAGCTCAATTGTAAAAAGTATGTAAAGGTTTATAAATAATACAACAATTTATAATAACAAAAGATGATGGAAAATAGGTCAAGTTACTTTCAATAATGCATGTTATAAACATCTGCAAGAGAACCAGACAGACTGAATTAGTCCAAATAAAAAGACCATATTGATATAATTCAAGAACTCTGTTGTAATCAGGCTTAGTAAAATCAGAAGATAGAGGACTGGCAATTAATGAACCAGAATTGGTGAGTTGGATATTAGGCCTAATTGGTAGAGGGAATGATGAGTGGATGGGCTATTCTACTCATCACTCCCTTTGTGTGTCCTTAAAGAAAGAAGAACAGGAGTAGTTGTGGCACCTTAGAGACTAACAAATTTATTAGAGCATAAGCTTTCGTGGACTACAGCCCACTTCTTCGGATGCATCTATGCTCTAATAAATTTGTTAGTCTCTAAGGTGCCACAAGTACTCCTGTTCTTCTTTTTGCGGATACAGACTAACACGGCTGCTACTCTGAAACCTTAAAGAAAGAGACCGGGGGTGGGGTGAGGGTATGTTTGTAGAAAAACAGATGGAGGCTGCTGAAGCAAACTTCACCATCATGGCTGCTACCTGAGGTCCCTGCTCCTTTTTGGTCCTAATCCTAAGAGATGTCCTGACCAAACTGGGCCAGAAAGAGGGACCCAGATAATACTGCCATCTCTACCAGCTCCAGTTGAATCACATGCACCTCCTGGCATGAAATAGTTTCAGATTTTAGCAGCAGCAGCAACAGCTCCAGTTCATCTCAACTAACTACTTCTCCTTTCCCAAAAAGGACAGTTGTTGCCATCTTTAATACCACTAAAAAACAAGGTTTTTTTTTCCTTCTAAACCTCTCTCCAGCTAAAGGGAAAAAGAAATGTTAAAATGAAAGCCTTACTTAATACTGCAAATGGCTTAACTGTTTCTCCCTCTTTTCTGTACCTTTAATAAAGTTTAAAAGGATTTCAGTGGTGTGTTTGCCGTGGTTCTAAGCAGTCTGAGGTCTCTGTATACCAAACATTGAACCTTGTTTAACACTGTTTAATGTTGGACGTTGACTGGGTTATGTTAACATCTTTGGCCCATTTATTCCATCTAAATTTATACTACAGTACCCATTGTTCATTCACCATAGGCTCTGTTATGTAGTTGAAGTTTGAGAAATATGCTTTAAGATTAAAGTTCTCTTGATGCATATTTTGAGTTGAGTCTGATACTGTAGGAGCAAGGAGTATTGAAATGGAATGAATGACTCTTTACTGAAAACACATATATTGGATGCCGTTATATTGTGAATATACTGAATATGTAATAATAAATTAGGCTGATACTCATACCTAAAAGCGAAATGGTAGTTACGTGGGAGCAGAAAAACAGATAATGAAAGCTGATTAAGACCCTAATGTTAAGTGTGTAAGTCATGAGTTAGCGAAATACAACTTTGCAAGGTAAATTAGGAAAACTAAACTAACTTGGTCGTGATTAAAATATTGTGTAAGAAGTCTGTCTAAGGTAGATTTGTGTTTTTGAAATTACAGGGTTTTGTGACAATTACTGAATTTGTTTATAAATATTCATAATCTACTCCTTACCAGTCTAACACAGTTTATGCATAAGAATTAGATATGTCATCCTTTGAACAAAAAAGTTCCATGTTATTCAGAAACTTTTATGAGACAATGAGTGTCATTCGTTCAGTAGGTATGATATATTTGTCTCATTGCAGGAAATTTTAAACAAGTAGTGTTGAAATCTCGTACTCTTTAAACAGTTATTAATAATTGCTTCTCCTTCTACATGGTCTGCACAGTTTTTAATGTGAGGGTCAGAAAGATTAAATCATCAGTAATTTTAAAGGGAAAAGAGGTGGAATAAAGCAATTTCAAAGTAAGATGTCTTTGATAGGCGTATGGCTTTTTGAATCTTGGTTGAACTCTTTGTACTTCACTTCTTTCCTTCATTACAATCGTTACTTTGACCCTAATTCTTTATTCTTCATTTCTCTGAAGAGTCCAAATATTTTCCCCCTCCCAGATGCTGGTCACCTTTGTATATTATCCATTCATTTAAGTATAATTGTTGAAATTATTTGCTACAGCACAGCTAATCAGATATCTTGTCACTTCACGGTGTTAAATGCTTCCATTCTCTAGTTATTTGGTGGTATTTATATTTTTCCTTTGACTTCAGGTGTGAATCATTGATCATTGGTTTGTTCTACAATAAAGATGAAAATTCAGGGAAAAACATTTGCCCCTTGAAATTAATAATATCCCCAGGGTAGTTTTGTACACATGTTATTCTGGCGTTATCTGTATAGCCTATGGAAGAAAGAAACCACACAGACGTATAAACTACAAAATATGTTTTACAGAACAAAAGTTTGCCATTATAATTCATAATGGCAAGACCAGAAAACTAAGATAATCAGATGTACAATTCTTCTTAGTGCCAATTTCTGTGTGCTACCCATCTGAAAACAGATGCTATGAGACAGCATGCTGTTCAAAACAACAATTTATCATAAAAATTATTTTTTAGCTTTTGAAGAAGGTGCATAATGTTCTACAGTAAATATGAATTAGCTGTATCCTTTGGAAATGTGCCATATGGTTTTAACATTAAGTACAAGTGATTTATCCTGGGTAGCTTGGAGAGGGATTTTTAGGAGCTGGCCTTGTGCTAGTTCTCAGCACTGCCTTGCAAGCCTGACTGTTAGATTCCTAATCTCCATCCTCCACCCTGTATAGCTGGCAGGTGCTGTTATTGTGCTCAGGCCTTGGGATGGAGTGTACCCTGTGTCTCTAGTGACTCCTGTGACTGATTTAAGGAGTGGTTTTATTGAAGAGTTCCATCCTGTCTTACCTAGCTAGAAGTATGACAACTATAACATAATGTTGGTGTAGTGGGGATTTGCTCAGGGCTCTTAGAACACGTTGTGAAATTGGGATGTCAGAGAACGGAGCTGTGCGGTTAGCAATGCTTCATTGCCTCCTTAAACAGTGCTAATACTAGAAGAGTGATTGTTTAATGAATAGGTGACTTCCTTTTTGCCTGTCCTGTATTATCCAAGATTTCAAGAATGTACTGCTTTCTTACAGGTCCTTCATTGTATAGAGTTCGTCCAGGTTTCATAATTTTCCCCATGCAGCTTAAATGGTCCTTTAAAATGTGGAAGATTAGTGAATGTTATTGCATGGTATAAAATGGGCTTTATACTCTAGGAAATAATTTCTTATCTTTCTGCTATTGAGTGACTAACATATAGTCAGATGAGAGCTAACTGTGCCTCTTGTCATACATTCCAAATCCACTCCAGTATAGAATGCTGCTTTCCAGGTTTTGTTGGGCTTTTTTCACTTAACTACTCTACTGATGTAGCTACACAGGGAAGACATTTCTCCCCTCAGATGTTGTCTCCCACTTCTCTCTGACTCTAATATCCAACCACAATGTATAAACATTTATTGTCCCTTGAAAACCCCAGCCAAAGGAAGTTAGGTAATCATATCTCACTGAATGGGAATTTGGAGTTTAACTCCAATGGCCTTCCTTTGCCATTAGCTGGAAGCTTCTGCTAAAATGACTAGCAGTGAACATAGTTGGCAATGTTAGTTAGGCTTCAGAGTTTACTGCACTTAGTTGTTGCTTTTTCCCCCTGTATATTTGGCTGAAAGTACTCAAGTTGTTCAGCATGTTGCAGGGACAAAGAATGTAGCATGCCTTGCCCAGTCCTGTGAGTGGAAGTCCAGTGATTTTCCTCAAAAACTTAGTCACAAAATGCTGAAACTCTGCACTCAGCTCTCATGCTAGAATATGTCTGGAGGGTTGCAGACTTGTCTTTGACTTGGCATGTCGTGTCTGCATTCCTGTACTCTTTCCTCTCCCACTTTCCAATACTTCTATTGCCACTTTTTAGCAGGTGGGTCTAAAGAGCTGTATGTTCTTATTATGCACAATAAGATGACTTTTTAAGGTTGGTTAGCTGGTATTTTTAAAAGTTTTTCAATTAATAATTAAATTAATTTATTATATTAATATGATGAGGGAAATAAGGCAACAATTTAAGGAAGGGCCATGTGCTATAAATACAACTGACTTTACTCTCTGAAAATCAAATAGTATGGACTTCTATACAAAAGTGTTGCTATAGAGTCTGAGAAAGAATAGTGCTAGGGTATGATCTAAAACTCTGTTTAAAACTGAATTGCTATGGCTTTTTCTATGTTTGTGAGCTTTTGTCTTTATCTGTGGGCGTTTGCTCTGATTCTCCCTGCACCCCCATCCATGCCTTTCAGGAAATTTACTAATTTAGGATTTTTTTTACATTAAGTTTATGGGAGGCAACATTAAGAGTATTCTTCAAAATATACAACTAAAACCCCTTTGTGGCAACGTTGTCTTCATGCAAACCATGACATTGACTTTCCTGTAAAGATGGACTGCGGAAATCTTATTCTCACTTTCTCAAGGGGGAAAAAAAAATAAAGGTGTTGAGTCTCACGTTCCAGCTGTTCTTTAGTAGCAAGGGATCTCTCTAAGGTAGCCATCCTTTGCTCTTGCCAGTTGGCTTGCTGCTTTGCCCTTAGAGTGCAATGCTTTGACTTTTACCAATTTCTGTGCAGTTGAATAGTTACTCTGAAGGGACAGTGGCAAAAAATAGCTTGTCCAGAGCAGAGATGCAGCATATTTTGCAAAAATTATTTTTAAAGTTATTGTAGCAGCCAGCATAGACCATGGTATTTTAACCAACCGAAAACCGCACAGAGAAATTCAGCATTAATCCTTTTCTTCTAAGGAGGAAGTTAAATCCCTGCGTCAAGGTCAGCAGCAGAGTAGTTGCTTTAGAAGTTGAAGAAGCTGACTGTATACTAAGCTGAGTCCTACCTGTATGTAATTAATCAGGCATTTTCTTTTGAAGTTCAGTGGAGAGATGTCTGACTGAATTTGAGCCTTTTAGTAAGTTGACAGCTGACGCATCCTTATGCTCATATCACATAGTTTTATAGATCAAGATTGGGTTTTAACTTACACTGGAGAAACGTTAAGATTTAGAGGGGTTGTGTGACTTTAAAAGTGTCATTGATCTAGTAGCTCCTGGTCTTCAGTGTCCTACTGACGAATTTTCTTAGTTACAGATCACAGTGTTACTTGTTTACATACCCATATGGGAAGCAGGTGATGACCTCCCTTTCATATAGCTCTTTTGAAAATCATTCCCCCTTTAGGGTTGCGGAGCACTTCATAACAATGGTATTTTGGGGTTCAGTGTTTGTAATGTCTCAATGATTTCCAGATCAAGAGTATGCTCAGTTTACAGATCAAAAAGTGATTATGCAATCAGACCTGTAAACTTAAGCTAGTCCTTTTTGCATTTGCGCATTATCTAAGGATTTTATATCCAATATCGTTTCATAGGAATAAATGAGAACAGAATTTGTCCTTCCATTTGAAACAACTGTAATGTTGATTCAGAACCAATTATAATTGGCTCATTCTTGGCTAATGTGTTGGCGCTGCAGAGCGAACAGGAGTAAAGAGTGGTGGTACAGATTTGTTTTTGTATGTTAAAGTAAACAGATAAGATATGGAAGACACACGCTCAGATCTACTGAGCAAGAAGGTACAGTTTTTATATACGGACTTTTCAGAACAGAAATGCCTTTCAAAATCCTGGCCATAACATTCCAGCCCAGAGCATCTCATGAGTAGATTCAGAGAATAATACCAGTTTTGGTTTGTGATGTGGACAGTTATCCACTTTTTCACATATTATATCTTGTCCAAGTGATCATATGTAAAAAGGGAAGCACTGTTTCCTAGTGGGTAGAGCAGTGCACTGCACTGGGACTCAGGAGACCTGGGTTATATTCCTGGCTCTGCTACTAGTCTACTGGGAAACCTTGGTCAAGTCACTTCACCTCTCTGCCTCAGTTGCCGTATCTAATGACACCGACCTCCCTTGTAAAATGCTCTGAAATTTACTGGTAAAGACCACTATTTAAGAGCTAGATATTTGTATTTACTTATTAAAAGGTGAAAACGTTAATTCTGTAAATCAGCAATTTTGCCTTATGATAAAATGTTGACTGGTATATACTAATTGTGGTGGCTAGACCATTAACATGCAAAAAAAAAGGTTTTATTTTTTTAATTTTCAGACTTTTTAAGTCCAAAACAGTGGTCGTGAAGAGTTTTCTGATCAGTTTTCTGCATATTTAGTTGTTAGAATATGTTATGTCCTAATCATCATTAAAAAGCTGTTTTATATTTAACTAAAAGGGAAGCTGAATAAGAGAAAAGCTATTCAAATGTTAACTTTTTTTTTTTTTTTTTTAAAGGAAGGTGCTTCTGCCCGGAAAACTCAAACCCCAGCAGCACAGCCTGTGCCAAGACCAGGTAAACAGTATTACTTTATTTGTGTATTATTTGAAATGAAAGCGTTTTGAGTTAGGACAAGATTGTAGCTAAAATCCTAATACATTTTGTTAAGATATGTATTGGAAGTCTGTAGCCACTGTGTATTAATTAACATATTATCATTGCAGTGGTCCAAGGTCTGAGATTAGCTATGCTCACCCTGAGCTAGTGCAGAAATAGCACTGCTAGGTTGATGGGCTAGTAGCAATTTTACAATCTGATTTATTGTGAACTACCAGGGCTAGAATCAAATATCATATACTGTTGGAATGCTTTGAAATCCAACTTTGGCACACCATAAAACTTTTATTTCTAGACCTAGCAATTCAAGAGCTACTGGTGCCCAAAACTTAAGGTATTTGAGTTTGTGTGTGGGGGTATTTCATTTCAATTTTGAGTTGAATTTAACAGCTGATTTCTTATGAGCCATTAAAGCAAAAAACCTCTATGCTTTATACTTTCTCCAAATACTTAATACTAGCATTGAAATAGTGTGTAGTAGTAAATTTCTATTCTGTAGTTTCTTGAGACTGGCAGCTAAAATGTTGAAATCAAGCAGTCATTCTATATACCATTACTTCCATGACAAAGTTTCAATATCACTACACCTGTTAGAGCTAGGAAAAATCTGGCAACTGGTACAAATGTGTTCAGTGATAGTATAGTTCTTCCAAGTATTTGTCTTGGCCCAGTGATAAGGGTGGGGGGAAATGCCATCCTGGCATGATTTTTTTTTCTTAGTCGTGCATTGGGCACTACTATTAATTTTCAAGAACCTTTCCACAAATTCCCTTTCTTCTTGTTCACTGAGTGTCTAAAAATGTGGTAGGTGCTATCCAGATATTATTAATATTAGTAGAATTAGCATTACGGTAGTTCTTAGAACCCCAGCCAAGATCATGGCTTCCTTTGAATACCTTACAATATTGGTGGCTTACATGCTAAGACAGCTTTTGTGTTTTGGGAGACCAGAGGAATTGATGGCACGGGGTAATCTGAGAGTGGGAGAGGATGGATTTGAGAGAAGAATCAGGGATATGAGGGGGATGAAAGGGACGGATTCAGGGAGGGGAGGTATAGTGGAAGGGTGTTGACTAAAATCAAAAACTGGTGTGGTGAGGCAGGAGCAAAAACTCTTAATAGCATTGTGGATCGAAAAATTCCCTCTCTCCCCCAATCCATTACTGATGGGATCATAACACACAGCATATTGTACATCAAAATCATAGAATCATAAAAACGTAGGGCTGGAAGGGACCTTGAGAGGTCATCTAGAACATCTCCCCATGTTGAGCCAAGACTAAGTATACCTGGTGTGACAGATTTCTGTTACCAATCTGCCTGGGGTGTCAGGTGATCAGGCTGAGGCCGCAGGATCGTCAGGGGAGGAGATGAAGGAGCACACCAAGTGACTAAGTTTTAAAGCTTTATTAATAAAATAACAGCGGTGAGTGCGGGGGCTCCCCACGTCACTCAAAGGAAGGAAGAAAGCGTTAGTTCCCATGCCCTAACCCACTTTCATACTCTCTCACGCACAACCCACGGCTGGCCAAGCCTGGGGGTAATGTAAAAAGAAGAGGGGGAAGGGTGGACAAGAGTTGTGTCCTGTGCGCAGGCCGTCCAGGGTCCGCTGTTGATCTCTGACTTGCTTCGGCTCTCAAGAGGGTTTTAAGTCCTGGGCTCTTTTGGGGGCATTTCGTTCAGGGACCTCTGTCCCCTGTGCTCTTTGTCCCAGTCCAAACCGGCTTTCTGTGGCTTCCTCAGCTTTCCCAAAATACACTGGCGTGAGGGGCGCAAGACTCTGTTTTCCCCCTTGCTGGCCTTCACCGTCTTACTCATTTTTGGAGCCCCGGCAGTTCTGTTCAGCCGAATCCTCCTTTCTCACAGCTGGTCGGGGTTGGAATCCAGGCCCCTGTCTTTCTTGGCAGGCAGCCGAGAGTCGGTTGTGTGCCGTGGCCTTGGGCTGAAGTCAGCGTCTTATCTTTGGACCTAGCTGGAGCATCGAGTTAACCCACTCTCTTCTCTCTTTCTCCCTCTTCAGCCTCTCGCAACCTGCAAAGAAATCTTTCACTCATAGACTTTAAGGTCAGAAGGGACCATTATGATCATCTGGTCTGACCTCCCGCATGATGCAGGCCACAAAGCCGTCCCTACCCTTTTCCCTTGACTCTGCTGTTGAAGTCCCCAAATCCTGTGGCTTAGAGACTTCAATTAGCAGAGAATCCTCCTGCTAGCGATTCCTGCCCCATGCTGCGGAGGAAGGCGAAAAACCTCCAGGGCCTCAGCCAATCTACCCTGGAGGAAAATTCCTTCCCGACCCCAAATATGGCGATCAGTAAAACCCCGAGCACGTAGGCAAGATTCTCCAGCCTGACCCTCATTAGCCGTTATACTATTTACCTGCCATGGCACACTGTTCCTTTGACTAAAATCACGTTATCCCATTAAACCATTCCCTCCATAAACTTATCTAGCTTAATCTTAAAACCAGACAGGTCCTTCGCCCCAACCGTTTCCCTCGGAAGGCTGTTCCAATATTTCACCCCTCTGATGGTCAGAAACCTTCGCCTAATTTCAAGCCTAAACTTCCCCACGGCCAGTTTATATCCATTCGTTCTCGTGTCCACATTAGTACTGAGCTGGAATAATTCCTCTCCCTCCCTGGTATTTATCCCTCTGATATATTTAAAGAGAGCAATCATATCCCCCCTCAGCCTTCGTTTGGTCAGGTTAAACAACCCGAGCTCCTCTAGTCTCCTTTCATACGACAGGTTTTCCATTCCTCTGATCATCCTAGTGGCCCTTCTCTGTACCCGTTCCAGTTTGAGTTCATCTTTTTTTAAACATGGGAGACCAGAACTGCACACAGTACTCCAAATGAGGCCTCACCAGCGCCTTGTACAACGGAAGCAGCACCTCCTTATCCCTACTTGATATACCTCGCCTAATGCATCCCAAGACCGCATTGGCTTTTTTCACTGCCACGTCGCATTGTCGACTCATAGTCATCCTGCGGTCTACAAGGACCCCGAGGTCTTTCTCCTCCTCAGTTACTTCTAACCGATGCGTCCCCAGCTTGTAACTAAAATTGTTGTTAGTCATCCCTAAATGCATCACCTTACACTTTCCACTATTAAATTTCATCCTATTTCTGATACTCCAATTCACAAGGTCATTCAAGACTCCCTGCAGAATATCCCTATCCTCCTCTGAATTGGCAATACCTCCACACTCTCACCTTCAACCCTCCCTGAATTCATAGATTCTAGGACTGGAAGGGACCTCGAGAGGTCATCGAGTCCAGTCCCCTGCCCTCATGGCAGGACCAAATACTGTCTAGACCATCTCTGATAGACATTTATCTAACCAACTCTTAAATATCTCCAGAGATGGAGATTCCACAACCTCCCTAGGCAGTTTATTCCAGTGTTTAACCACCCTGACAGGAACTTTTTCCTAATGTCCACCCTAAACCTCCCTTGCTGCAGTTTAAGCCCATTGCTTCTTGCTCTATCCTTAGAGTCTAAGGTGAACAAGTTTTCTCCCTCCTCCTTAAGACACCCTTTTAGATACCTGAAAACTGCTATCATGTCCCCTCTGTCTTCTCTTTTCCAAACTAATCAAACCCAGTTCTTTCAGCCTTCCTTCATAGGTCATGTTCTCAAGACCTTTAATCATTCTTGTTGCTCTTCTCTGGACCCCCTCCAATTTCTCCACGTCTTTCTTGAAATGCGGTGCCCAGAACCTGACACAATACTCCAGTTGAGGCCTAACCAGACTTCTCATGTCTTGTTCACAACACACCTGTTAATGCATCCCAGAATCACGTTTGCTTTTTTTGCAACAGGGGTTTGCTTACCCAGGGGACCCCATGGTGGGGAGGGGGGAGAGAGCAATTTTATTGTGACACTAGAAGCCACTTAACAATCCCAACCCAATAGTACAGTGTCTCAGACTAATATTGGCCCCACTATACTGAAACCCATACTACTCCTGGGGGAATTCTGCACCACTGCACAATGCAGAATTTTGCAGAAATTAACAGGCGCGCAGAATTTCCTTTCCCCCACAGAAATGGGCTGCAGTGCTGCTAACCACCACTAGGGGACCTGGCAGAGCCCAGCTCTCACAAAGAAAACACTGCTGGGGGGAGGGGGAGAGAGCTAGAGGGGTCCTGGCAGCTGCAGTTCCCAGCATGCCCTGCGGGAAGGAGAGGGCAGCATGCAGGAAACTTCCTGCAACCCTGGGACTGTGCATTAGGATGTTTCTCCCTCTGGACTCAGGTAGACGGTGGTGGGGGGAGGGAGGGAGGGAGGGTTGTCTGGGCTGGGCGGGCCCCATGGCTGGGCTCTGGGGGGTGGGTGCGGGTGTACTGGCTGGGGGGAGGAGGGGGACACGTCTGGGCTTTTGGGTGTCCGCATCTTCTCCCCTGCCCCTCCCTCCCCCCCACACAAACACACACGCCCACGCCCCCAGCTGGGCTCTGGTGAGAGGAAGGGGGAAGAGAAACAGGATCTGCGTTGTCATAGAGGTTTCCTTAACTCTCTACTCCTGGGAGAATTTTTGTGTCTGTATTGTTACAGACCTACTTGATGACAGGTATTTTGAAATAAATTACCAAAATAATTGAAACTGTTATGATTATGTAGTGTTATTTTGACAAATAGAATTCACAGAATTTTAAAATACTGTGCATAGAATTTTTAAGTTTTTTGGTGCAGAATACCCCAAGGAATGCCATATTTATTTTCTCTTCTCTCCTTTAATCTTGTAATCTGTGATATTCCCTAGTGCGTTAGCATAATATTGTGGTTATTGATTTGCTCACGTTAAATACACACATTCAGAAAAGTGGACTGTTACAACTGGTAAATTTTGAAAGATTGGGGGAATTGTGTTTACAGGACTTGGTCAGGTGTAGATACTATGAAGATGTTTGCAAAGGCCATATGGTTTTGGGACGTGTTAGGCAAGAATTTTTTTCATAGCTTTGTCAAATAAATTTAGTGATGCTCTTTAAGCTTTTCACTAAGCAGTGAATAGAGATGTTGCTAAAGCAAGATATAAAACTGCTGCTTTGTGTGGCCTGGGTAGATCACCAGATGTTGTGGGTAAATACCTTGTTAATTCCTTGGGATCTTTTTAGTGAAAGTAATGCTTAAAGATTTGCTTTTGTAAAATAGTTTCCCCATGAAAGTCTATTAAGTATTGAATCATCTAAATTATTTTTAGATTGTGCTGTGTTATTGTGATTCCTTTTTTTGTTTTTTTTTATTTTCCCAGTTGTTTCAGTGCTAGAAAGGTCACCCTGTCTATCATATTTATCTCACTAGGGCTGTTGAGAATATGAATGTATTTAGAACTGACAAACAAGGATATGAAAAGGGTAGAAATAGCAAGAGCAGAAATCCAAATGGATAAACCACTGTCATCAACATGGCCACACTGCTAGATGAAATTTCACACGCGTTAACTGACAGACCTGTGTATTTGTATATTAAAAAAGGTTATGTTGGTGTTGCCCCCTAGTTAGCCTTCCATATATTGTAAGGTGCAAAGAGAATTAAGAACAGAGGTATTAAAGATCTGGAGCAAGTATGTCTCTTGGATTTTTGCTTCAAAATGGATTCATATCATGCCCATCCTGCGACACTTTGTTTCCTCATTCTTTAAGATATTAAACTAATAGCAGAGCAGGTATCAGGAATGTGTCTGCAGGGAATGTTTGCTTGGTCCATCAAATGAAAGTATTTTGTTGCACTTGAGCTGGAGACGTATCAGATTTTTTTGTTTAAATTTTAGAATTTTTTTATAGTGTTTTTGTTGTATATAATAGTTTATTTAATGTTAAAGCCAGGTGGCCGAATACAGCTTCATGTCTTCCAGAAAGAAACGGTATTTATTTAGGATTATTTTAATATTTAAAATGGCATATATTTTAATATTAATTAATGAAGTTACTAAATCATTGCAGACCTTATAGTTAAGTGGTGTGACCAGTTATTTCCATGGTTTTGACAGTGTCAGGTAGAGATAATTAAAAATATGGTCCCTATCTTCTGATGGTAGGGGTGTGTGTGTGTGTGTGTGTGTGGTGAATACTTACGTAACACAGCTAGGTTCTGAAACAGTTGGTCATAAATAAGCATGAATAGGTGTGTTACAACACTGGAAATCAATTAAGGAAATTTGTCATGCTTAGTACCAGTTGTGACTTGAAGGTATATTGTACTTTCTCTAATTTCTGAACTAGGCTAAACCCAAATGATAAGAATTCTCGTCCTCAGCAGCAAGTTTGTTTGGAGTCCTGAAAATGGTGTGGACTTTTCACAGAAAAGTAATCTATGGGAGTACTAATCAACAGCAAGCCAGCCTATTCAGTAGTAGTACCAAGGCCATTACTGTTTTATCTTGACCTGAGCTGGCATGGTTGGAAGAGATGGCCAAAGAAAACTAATGTACTAGAAGAGAGCTCATTACTATAAAACTTTCATAGTGGGTCTCTGATTTTACCAGGTTGTTTAAAGTGAGCCATGGCTGCATTCATTTTCTAGCCATGAAATAACTCCACACTTGAACTGGAATATCTCCCATGTGAGCAGGTCACTGAACTTGGAAGCCTGAAAACAAGAAGAGAAAACCCTGTGTCGAAGCTTAGGGTATATGTTCCCCATCTGTTGAAGGGATTTCTACCATAATGCAGTTGTTAAATCTTCTTGATGATTTCTGGCCATCTTTTCAGTCTGAGGGCTGCTATGCCTATATGCTGTGCTTTATTGTACCTGACATCTGAGGAGCTCATCTAATCCAGATTGTTGGGGACACTAAACATGCCCTGATATTCAAATTTGGCAATTGTGAACTGTGTATTAAAGGGCAACCAAGTTTTCATACTGTTATTTGCCACCACTGCCACTAGTAAAAGGATGAGGCTCTGTGAAGATCATTTCTTCATGCATAGATCCTCAACTCAGTCCCACATCATGCACAATGAAATAGTCATGTAACTTTCTGCCATTGAAAATCCTTAGTAGTGTGTGTTGTTTTGTTGGTATGAGATGGAGATGGGCAAGAGAAAAGTGTATGGATTAGTTTCAGTAAACTTTTTGACCTAAGTAGATTTAACTGTTTCAGGATTATTTTATTAATTCCAAAGATGTTTATCCTCCAAGTACCAATTGTGAATCCTTTGTTCACCTTGGTACATAGTTACTCCTATGAGTGGTATATGATAAGCATTTGTGTTTATATGTCAGTCATTAATATTTTCTGTTTTACAGTTTCCCAAGCAAGACCACCTCCAAACCAGAAAAAAGGTGAGTTACTTATAGCTGTACAAGTCCCTTTTATAAAGGCAAACCTTCATGTAAATATAAATTTTTATCCTGAATTGAGAATGCTGAAGATGGAGAGGATTTTGATATTCTTTCCCAATTTTGAGCTGTAAGGCAAGTGATACAATTTTTTAATTGCATTTGTTAAAATTATATTTGCCTTTTTGTATTCTCTCTCTACAGGATCTCGAACTCCCATAATCATTATTCCAGCAGCTACAACTTCTTTAATAACTATGCTTAATGCAAAAGACCTTCTGCAGGATTTAAAGTAAGTAGTTGACTAAATAATGCTTTATAAAAGATTGTCTTCGGATATAAAGATATAGCCAGAGTAGTAGTAATTCAAGAAGTGGTATCTATTGTCTCCTGACAACTGAATTTTAATTTTACAGTCCAAATTTTAAGAAAGCATTGGCATCCTTGAATGGTAGGTAAAAGTATTAGCATGAATGTTATTTGCAAGAATGGTCACCTCTGATCCAACTAAATACATTGACTGGAAGGAAGTGTTAATGTCTAAAGGCAGACTTTTTTATTCTTCTCTTTTTAAATGGTAAATTTTACCCATTCTCTAAATAGGGAATGAGTTGCCCTTCACACAAAGAATGGGTGAGTTCATGTGTTACTTAAAAAATAAATAAAGCAAGAACTTGAAATATTTATAGCAAAGTAGACTAGCACATAGAAACACTGCTGAACTAATAAATTCTCCCATCATTTTGATACCCTGCAAACTATGATGCTATAGCATTATGATAGCTGTTTTTTAAAGAAGCACATCCAACCGACAGTCTAAAATTAAACTCAGCATGGCTGAACCAACTGCTATTCCAGTGTAACTAACTACAATTCTGGTTAAAAATGTAATAGATCAGTAGATCATAATGTGCAAAGTTGCGTATTTCTCACCAGCCATTACTTCTGTGGGTCTAAAAGAAGTTTATTGCTTAGAAATGTATTCCCATAAATAAATTGGCTTGACAGGAACTACTCAAAAAATGAAAAGGACATTTCTTCCCCCACTATTAACACTTCATTAATGGAGCCCTTTATAAATTATATGCTGTGTTCTTTAAAAGTGATTTTTTTTCCTTGCTGAGACATGGCAATTTGTTGCCCTAGGATCTTTTGAGGCTACATTGTGCACTTTGAAGTGTCTGAACTCCAAATATACCCAGTCACAGCTCACTGAAGAAAACCAGACATGAATTTATTACTTTATGCTGAACTGAAGTAGTTAGCATTGAAGGTGCACTAGGAGTATGTGCTCATTGCAGTGAACCTATAGAAACTCTTGTGAAGTGTTGCAGCAACCAGCAGAAATATTCTGTGGATTTTCTGATCCTAGGACCTGGACTAAAAACTTATACTGTTTTGGTGAAACTGTTTTGGTTAGAGAGGGTGCGATTTTTATGGAAAAAAGTTATACCAGTACAATCGTTAGTCTGGTTCCAGTTATACTGGTATAAAGGTGTCTTATATAGTGTATGGAAATAGCTAATCAGTATGAAGCCCTTTTGTGCCTGTATAACTGTGTACGCGCTGGGGCAGTTGTACTGCTTTAACTGAACCAGTATACACCGCTACCTCGATATAACGCGACCCGATATAACACAAATTCAGATATAACACGATAAAGCAATGGTCCGGGGGGGAGGGGCTGCGCACTCCAGTGGATCAAAGCAAGTTCAATATAACGCGGTAAGATTTTTTGGCTCCCAAGGACAGCGTTATATCGAGGTAGAGGTGTAGTTAAAATGATTGAACTTTTCTGAGTAAACAAGCCCTCAGAGCAATCTGACCACTGTAGCACAATCTGCTTCCTACAGAAGTAAAGGAAGTGAAGGTTAATGGAAGAGCTTAAACACAGGTTTCGTGTGTGTAAAAGAGACCAAAAAAAAAAAATCAGATTGAGGGTTAAAGCAAATTCTATAAACTGGAAGTGGAAGAAAAGGATTCAAGAAAACAGTTTAATTTGCTGTGACTGTCAGAGTCCCTCTTCAGCTAATTTGATACTACTTTGAGACATCAAAGGCTGTAAAATGAAACTTTGGCTGCACATTAATATTTTGTAAACTTCAAAAAACTTCTGTAAATCATACTTTCCTATTTTTTCTAACTTTAAACCGTAACCAAACTAATTTGCCTTAATGACTGTAAATGTAGTTGGAGTGCTACACATGAGAATTGGTATGTGCAACTCATGTTTAAATTAGACAAGCACAAGTATACTGTACACGTGGTGATCATGTTTCAAAGTGTGCATGTGTGTACATGTGTATGTATAATATACATATATACACACCCAAAAGTATGCACATGCTATGTCGGCTCTGAAACACAGAAGAGATTAATTTAGTGCACACTGAGTTTAAATGGCCACAAGGTTTACAGCACTTGAATAGGAGCAAGTTAAGGTTTGCAGTATAATCTCTGCAGGTTTTATACTATTCTAGAATGTAAAGCTGTACACAGCATGTATCTTATGACAATATCTGATTCATTTACATACTGATTTTTAGTTTATAAGAATGTGGAGAAGAAAATGGTTTATAAGAGTATGGAGAGGAAGTTGCATACACATAACTTCTGTGCATTTTTTATTCTTTCCATTAGAGATCCCTCTTCTGCTTGCACCATCCTACCCACTTCTTTAGGCAGCATAGTTCCATTGATTCAGGGTGATAATACAGGCTCAGTGACAAGGTTCCACAAATTACCCTACTTTTGCAATTCCTGCCTGTGTAATATTTCTGATAAATCTCTATTTATAAAAACAACATTTGTTTTAAGTGTATTGCTCTATATTTAATACCTTTAACTATAAACTAACCTTTATATCTGGGAATATAATCATTTACATAACTCTTTCTTTTGTCTTTGTAGTTTTTATTGCATTTTAATGTTCTCTTCTAAATCCAGTGCCATGTCAGAATTGTTGTCATCACCCATAGTAACCATGTCTGTCACAATTGAATTTATAGATGACCAGTTGTGGCAAAAGTGGGATATATTTGCTTCCTTTGAATATATTTTAATACGGATGACCTAACCAAAACACTATTTTCACACAGCACAATAATATACTTTAATTTACTGGTCAACTACTACTTAAAATGCTGCTCTAGTTAATAGTTTAATCAGCCTCTCCTCCCACATAATGCTTGTGAATCATAGTAACTCTTTTAAAGGTGATTACGTTGAGTGTTAATGTACATTAGTGTTGGTTGGGGAGTTTAGTTCCATAGTTGTCGCTTGTTTTCTGGGGAGCACGTACATGTCACTAGCCAGGGTTGTCCTTTTAACTTCCATCTTTTAGCTGATAGCATGTATAGTTACACTAAGTTATTGAAAAACGTTTGGTTGTTTTGCATAAACAAATGAAAAATGGGAAGGGTAACATAATTACAAAAGTAATTAAAAACAAGAAGGATGTTACTGGTGCAAATACTTCATTAATTTTCAAGAAATCTATTTGGACACACTTATCAGAGCTGTAACTGTTCATGAGGGACACCTGGAGACACATGTTGTATCCACCTGTTAGCAATGCTTAATTTTTATTCTTTGCGGAGAGCAAGTCTCTTTAGAAGAAATAATAAAGGACACCTGCTTATTTATAAGTGCCAAGTATTTAATTTTTTTTCAATCTGCTACCCATAAATATTACACATGGCAGCTTTCTAACCCATTTTTTTCTGTGTTAAGAACTGCTAACGCTAAAGAACGTTTGGAAGCTACATTTTGCCGCAGGATATATAGAGCAGAAGTGAAACTAAAATTGTATTAGCAAGATGCAAATTGAAGACCATAGTGTAACCATTATGTTAATTTTGATGCTAAGACTGATATAATTCACTAAAAAATGTTTAGTTGCCATCATGTAATTCTAGCATTGCACTTTGAAGTACAAAATTTGGTCTAAAGTGTAATAGCTGGCAAGGAAGGGAAAGAGCGCGCATATGTTAGAATGGGGGGTTGACTATGCACAGCATCAACTGTAGGAGTAATATATGGAGGCATAAAAGGTATATATGCCCAACATGTAGACTCCTGAAGAATCATAACTGGCCTCTGGTCTATCAGTCTCTGGGATTCTGTGATGAGAAACACCATAATCCACAAATAGCAGTAGTCTCTACTCTATTTCAATCTGTGTTAAAGTCCTAGTGTAAACAAGGCCTTTGAAGTGATTTCTAGTTACAGTACAAGTGCACTAATTCACACTAATGACCAAGAGAGACAGTGTGATTTATCAGACTTTACAGATTTGCTGTTAAGTGAATAAGTTGGATGTAAGTCTCAAGGATAATGCATTATAAAATGTCATTTGCTCACTTATTTTGTCAAGTTTAATTTAGTTTTATTTGACACTTTGTAAACTAGTAAATGTGTTGTGGTGTATTTTATAAAGTACAATCATGGTAATATGAGACCTAAAAGTGCTGTTTTTTTATAAGAACGTGGTGGCATTGCCAATTGAAGTAAGAATTAATGAAGCCGTATTAATTTCAGTCTCTCGTTCATAAAAGTTTGTGTATATAAAACAATGCTTATTTATGTGACCACTTTAGGTGCCAATTTTTGGAGTAATGGATTCTGAATAGATCTGAAGCGTTAACTTTTCTTGATTAGATTTACAAAAAGAAACTAGGAGGAAAAACTGAAAAATCATAAAGGGGACCATTAATCAAATTTTAAAATGTTTACAGTGATATTGTAGCTGTATTGGTCTCAGATTATTAGAGAGACAAGATGCATCTCTCACCTCATGTCTCTGAACTTTAAAACAGTTAGACTTTAAATATGTTGGATGGCCAAACATAAGTTAGTCAATTGCAAGCTGTAGTCAACCGTACTCACAACTGTATATCTGTAGATAATCCTAAAAGGACCCAGTGCATTATCCAGTGTTTAGATTTTTTTTGTAAAGTTTGTTCGTAAGCACAGGAATGTTTGGCTAGGCCTTTCATATTACTGCTCTACTGCCAAAATGCTTCTGAAATAAATGTAGTCAAACTTTACTAATTCTGGGTCACTGAGAATAAAAATGATGCTTAAAATTGTTGATTGGCTCTAGTTTTCAAGATCTGCTATTGGGTCAGTATATACGACCCTTGACTTGGGAATGGCGGAGGATAAGTGAGTTATAAAGGGAAGGGATCTCAATTTAAACCAGAAATGACTAAAATACATCTTTGACTGGATCTATGAATAAATCTATGACTGGGTTTGGACAGTACTTGCTTTTTAGGCAAAACAATGAATGATGCAGTCTGAAGCTGGTATTGCGTCATACATGATATGAATTGCATCATGTTATTCCTAGAAGTCATGGATGATGCAGTCATAACGAAGCTTACATCACCCTGCTGAACAAATTTCCCTATATCAGCTCTAGAAATCATAGTGTCGTGCTCTCTTATTTGTCAGTGTTTGATTTTGCAAAGGGACACATTTCCGTTTAGCCAAAGTGAGCAGATATGCCTCGTACTTGTGTGAACAGTGCAGATAACTTCTACTATGTTGTTGGTGAAGTGACTTTTGCATCACAAAAGCGCAGTATAACCACTATGGTTAAGAAAGCCTATCACCTTTATTTTGGCTGCAAAATTGGACAAGAGGTGGGCCCCACACATATGCTGCAACACTTGTGCACCAAATCTTCGCCAGTGGTTGAACAGGAAAAGGAAATCTATGCCTTTTGCAGTGCCAATGATTTGGAGAGAGCCAACAGATCATACCAGCAATTGTTACTTCTGCATGGTGCCTCCAGTTGGGAAGGGTGTGTCAAAGAAGAAAAAGTGGACTGTGCATTATCCAAACATTCCATCAGCTATACGCCCAGTACCCACGGAGAAGGACTGCCGGTTCCTGATGCACCAGAATCATTCTCACTTGAGTCAAACGAGAAAGAGGATGAAACTTCAGGTCCTGAAGCATCAATGTCACAGGACCCACATTTTCTCCCATCCTCCTCCTCTGAACCATACCTTATAACACCAGGTGAACTGAATGACCTTGTCAGGGATTTGGAACTACCCAAGTGTAAGGCAGAGCTGTTGGGCTCCAGACTACAGCAGTGGAATCTCCTGGCAGGTGATGTTAGGGTTTCCATGTTCCGTGACAGTCAAAAGGATCTCGTCCCATTCTTCATGGAAGGTGATCGTGTAGCCTGCAACAACATCGATGGTGTGGTGGCAGCCCTCAACATCGTTCACGGTCCAGATGAATGGAGACTGTTCATTGATTCATCGAAGACGAGTCTCAAAGCTGTTTTATTGCATAATGGCAATGTTTTGCCATCAATTCCAGTTGGTCATGCAGTCCATCTGAAGGAAACCTCTGACAACATGAAACAACTTTTGAGGTGCATAAACTATGACCAACATCAGGGGCAGCTTTGTGGCGATTTGAAGGTTGTTGCTCTCTTGATTGGTCAAGAGACACAAAGTACTGCTGTTTTCTCTGCGAATGGGATAGTCGTGCAAGAGATTCCCATTACATCAAGAAAGATTGGCCACTCCGACAGTCATTGGAGCCTGGGAGGAAAAGTGTTCAGCATCCACCACTTGTTGAATCAAGGAAGATTTTGTTACCACCCTTACACATCAAGCTGGGTCTGATGAAAAACTTTGTCAAGGCCATTGACAAAATACAAGCAGCTTTCAAGTACCTCCGTGGAAAATTTCCAATGGTAAATGAAGCTAAGATAAAGGAAGGTGTCTTTGTTGGTCCTCAGATTCGTGAACTTCTTCGAGATGATGCATTTGACCATGCATTGCGTGGCAAGGAAAAGATGGCATGGAAAGCCTTCCAGTTAGTGGCAATAAATTTTCTCGGAAACAACAAGGCAGACAACTACAGGTTGGTGGTGGGAAAACCTCCTCAAGGCATACAAAAGCCTTGGTTGCAACATGTCACTAAAGATACATTTTTTGCACTCTCACCTAGATTTTTTTTCCACCGAACTGCGGAGCAGTGAGTGACGAGCACGGCGAGCGATTTCACCAGGACATTGCAACAATGGAGAAACGCTGTCAGGGCGAATGGAGGGCATCAATGCTTGCAGACTATTGCTGAACAGTGACAAGAGATGCTCCATTTAATGAATACAAGAGACAAGCCAAGAAGCGCCGAGTAGACACTGAATAGGACTAAACTATGTACATAATAGTTTTTTGCCTTTTGTTTCATAATAAATTTTATTTATATAACCCTTTTGCTGATTTTTAAAGTGTTACATAAATAGGACAGGTGAAATGTTACCATGTAAAGCAACCATAAACACATGAAAAGACCTAGGTTTACAATTTATGATTAAAACTCTATCTACACAGTATACATAGACATAAAATGTAAAAACTTAAATATCTTAGAAACAGTAGCCAATCAGTTGTCATATTTGAATTCAGCACATCAAAATACATAATAAATAGCACATTTTATCTCTGAAGCAGACGACTTCTCAAAAATTGTAGACCAGTGTATTTGGTCATCATACAAATGGATCCTGTCTAAGTCTTTATTTTAGAACTAATTTTAGTTTTACTACTTGTACTTAAAGCTGAATCATTTAAACTTATAATAAAATGGAATTAAAATTGAGCTTGTATATGTAAAGTATGCATAATTTTTGTGTGTAGTCTGCATACTAAAACAACCTTCCTTGGAAATCATCTCAGATGCCAGCAAAATTGTAGGAAACCATAGAATTGAAATGCATAATGCTATGGACAGTTTGGCAGTTTACAGTTCCAGTTCCTACCAAAAATTTTTGATTAGAAAAGGACTGTCCTTTTTAAGTAAAAAGTACAAAAGCATTCCAGACCGCTCTCTAGCTAGTAACTTAATATTTTCCTGCAGTTTTCTCTTTGGTGACTATATATCATCCCTTGCCTCATCCTGCTCTTATTTTGTTCTATTTAGATTCTTATACTGCACCCACTATTGTAGTGAGCTGAGGTCCCAGTCATACTAAAATAATAAATGTGGAACTGATTATCAAAATTGCGTGCAAAAAGAAAATATACATTTTTGCTTACAAT
This sequence comes from Trachemys scripta elegans, assembly GCF_013100865.1. Classification (NCBI taxonomy): domain Eukaryota; kingdom Metazoa; phylum Chordata; order Testudines; family Emydidae; genus Trachemys; species Trachemys scripta. The sequence continues at coordinate 61,755,062 of NC_048305.1, forward strand.
AATTTGAGCGTACAGATTTGGTGCACCTGTTCACTTTTGTCAAGTCTAGTGTAGTTTTATTTAATATTTTGTAGACTAGTAAATGTGTTGTGTATTTTATAAAAGTAGTCATGATAATATGAGACCTAATCATAGTTGCCTGCTTTTGAGTCTTTTTGAAGTGGGATGAAAATGACAGGTTTTTGTGAGAATGCAACTTGCATTCTCCAATAATCAGTTTTCGGGTCTACTCAAAAATAGGTGTACGTGGCCCTGTGCATACTTTGTTTTGGAAATCAGTCCTGTAGGGGAAGAGTGCTGTACCCCTTTTGGATGCCTAAGGGAGGGCAAGAGTACCAGGATCCCAAAGCCTCTGCTTCTGCCCTTATCTTCTGTGAAGAAGGTGAGGAAAAGAGGGTAGGGCTATCACAGTCTTTACTGTTTCCTCTTCCTTATCTTCCATTCATCTACCATTGGAAGTGGCTGTTGGAGTAGCCTCCAAGATCTCTTCTACCTGATTCCCCAAGAACTCAGTTTGACTCCAGTCTCATCACTCAGGCTCTTTTATTTGGCATAAAGCAAAGCCACTCTGAGTTGATCAGATTCAAATGTAGGGGTGGGTACAGGGTATACCACACATGTAAAGTTTGCTTATTTGTCATCATGTAATAGTATTGCTCTCTGAAGTACACAATTTGGACTAAGTGTAGTAGCTGGCAAGGAAGGGAAAGATGGCACATATGTTAGGGTGGGGGCCTTGGCTTTAAACATCCAAAGGTAAACAGAGACCCCATACCGTCATATATTTGCACATCACATTCACTGTACATTGAATCACATGTTTTGGATCTGACTTGGCTACTTTGCTGGAACCAATCTCCCTGTGCAGCATGCTTTGTCCATGCCCTGTCCATGTTCAGCTTTACTCTTTACCTCATCTTTGTGCTCTCAACTTTTGTCCATTATTTTCTTGTTTTTAGTAAAAGGTTTCCTTGGTGTTTCCCCTATTATCTTAGCAAGCTCAGATATTCTGAGCTTTTACTTTTACTTAATTTACTCCCATTTACTTAATTTAGCACAAACATTCTGTTTGTAGCCTGCTGATTTAGTTACTTCCCTAATCCTATCTTTCAGAAAATGAAACCTCCCCCCATGTTTAATTATTTGTGTCAAGCCACGCCTACAGTGTAGTTCTGGAAGCATTAAACCATCCTAAAGCACAGTGCCTCTTGCATATTATATAAAATGGTCCCTCACCATGCTCTCTGTAGCATACATATGAAATTAAAAAATTAAGGTTATCTTAAGGAAATATATGTGTTGTAAAGAAAGGCCCTGACTTGCAAGTAGAAGGAAGGCCTTGAAAATAATGAATTAAAAGACCAGAAGGAGTGAAGTAGGAAGTATGTCTGGTTCAAAGAATAACTCATAAGATAAGGGGACGCTTCTAAAAGGAAGGCCTCTGACCAATAGGGGTGACTGCAGATGGTTTTGAATAAGACAAAAGAGATCTGTCTTAAAATGAGCCAACATGGCCTTTCCCACCACACACACCATTATTACCTCAAAATGTAGGGCCTGTGTGAACCCAGGTGCAAAAGACAAACTACTGGTCAGCAAGAAGGAGGGGAGGAGGTCTTGGCGAGATAAGAGGTTGTAAATCTTACCTGGATTAAGACTGGAAATAAGGATGAACTGTCTCAAATTGATTTTTAGCTGAAGTCAGTAATTGGCAATGCCATCACTTTGTTAAAGGATGTAAAAAGTAAACTCTTAAAGGGTTCACTGCTTATATCATCCTGACCACGTTGGAGCCGACCAATGTGAATCTAAGCACCCTGGGTTTAGCCCGTTTGCAAGTATCTTTACCAAATGCTTATAAATGTTTTGTAACTGTTTGGATGTAGTAAACTGCTTATTATTTAGGCTCTTCAAGCATATTTAAAGCAATTGTATAAGTCCTTTAGACTTAATAAAGGAATTTTTGGTTAAATTGGTGTTTGGGGTTTCCATATTAATATGAATAATTTCAAATATTAATAATTCCAACACTGTCCCAAGCGCAGGACTGTAGGTATATGCTACTTCCCAACTGTAAGTGTTTTAAAGTGTTTGTCAGCTTAAACATCACACTTCACTTTGAAAATGTATTACTCACTTCCAGTCCAAGTAACATTTTAGCTGTTAGTAACAGAGATTAAAAAAAAAACTTTTCTGTATATTTTAGTTGTTTGTTTTGTGCATCTGACAACACTTCATATATACTCAGTATAACTGATTTTCCCGTGTGGTTATTTACCTCTTTTGCCTGAAATGTACTTCAGACAGCAAGAGCTGAGGGAAATGAGATTTTTAAAGTCTCAAAAATGTGTGTGGGGTTCTGGGGCAGGTATAGTATCTGTAACTAATCTTTTAAAAAAAAAAAAATAGATTTCAAGTTGGTGTCTGTATAAGAATACCAGCTTTCTGCATGGACTACACTGATGTAGAACATATCTTACGTAGCTTTGAAAGTCTAAGGAATTTAAAGCTGTAGATTATTGGACTGACTAACTTTTGTCACTGTTTCAGAATAGAACCAGAAACATGTTTTGTGCTACTTTCCTGGAAAGCTTGGGTAAATGTTACTGAAAACTAACTTGGCAAGTTAATTGACATGCACTTGACACATTTTATTTTGCTTTTTGATCAGATTTTGAAAATGGTGGTTGCATTGCTATAGAAGCTTGGAATTCAACAGTGAAACATTCTGCAGGATATCAGTTATTCATGTAATGCTTTTATGTGTCTGATCTAAATTTTTCCTGCATCACTTTTTTGATTGTCATTTTTTCGTCTGTTTTTTCTATAGTATCTCTTGTCCATTAACGTCTCTTCTCTTGTAGTTCAGAATATTAAGGCAGCATTATTGGTTTATCGGAGGAATGAGTTGGAGACGACTCAGAGTTTTACATTAAAGCAAAATTGAATTGAAGCCAATGTAAGCGAAGGGTTAGGAGGCTTTTAATTATGCATTAATTGTATAGCACAGCCTCCAGCTGACTTGCAACTGTGGGGGAGCTGTCAATAAAATAATTTTGAAGTGAGTTGTTAAACACAGAAATGTTTAGGCCTAAAAAGTAGAATTAAGAATGGTGCTTCAACCACACGTTGGGTCTGTCACAGATCTTAACTTGTAGTAATTTAATAACTCTGATCACTATTGTACAGTACAGCAAGGACGTTTGTCTTCTAAATGGATTTCAGTTTACCATACAATACATTTAAAGTGTAAGTGTGGCTGTCTGTGATGCTTCTAAACTGAATTTGCAAATGTGACCTTTGGATTACCATCCATATGAGAATCTGGTTACGGCAATCGGATATAAAGTGCTGTATACAGTCTGTAATTACTTTACTTTAATTTGATCACACATTTGTTCTGCAGGAATCCTGCTTTCATCAGTGCACAGGCTGGATAGTAAATGAGGCAGAGTATAGCAAGAAAATAACCTTGTTCTGCATTTAAAGGGCTGGATGAATACCCAGGAAAGCTAGATTCTATCTCTGGCACGGCCACAAACTTCGAGTGTGGTCAACTCTTGAGACGTCAAGTCTCACAATATTTGGCGGTGTTTCCAAGTATCAGTTCCTGCAGTCATGTTGTTATGTGAGAATCTCAGATTTTGTTTAATAATTAAAAAAAAAAAAAAAAGTTCCTGATCCTCGTGGTTATGGAAAGAACTTTGAGAACGTGAACCATAAAAGTTCACAAACCAAAGATTAAATGAACTCAACATTTATTATTATTTTTTAAATCTCATGAGTTTTAAGACAAATTAAGATTTTGGATAGCATCATCCAAGATTTTGGAATCCTTAGGGTTTGCAATACTGGGCTTCCTATGTGATGATGGGCAAAACTGCCATATGCATTCTCTCAAGGAGGCTGAATTAAGGTTTCACTGTCCTTTTGTAAATTTTGAGTGCTTGAGCTGGCCACCATAAAATTCTTCTAACATAGCATTTTCAATATAATACCCCATTTCATTACCATATGGAACCATGTTGTGTGACCATATGGTGTAGATGAATCCTTAAACTAAAGGTATCTTGTGTTCAGAAAGTCCTGTGCTGCTAACTAAATTAATTTAAAATGAGACAATTTTACTCTGTATGCGCTGTTTGCTTTCTTCTTGGATTTCTCTGTACAATGAAAATCTACTAGGTTAGTTTTACTTTCAAGTTCAGTGTTGCAAAGTTTGGCTTTGTTCCATGGATTGTTTTAAAAACTGTTAGTGATAAGATTCCCTTTGGGAATCCATCACTATTTTACCATGCAAACTTTTCAGCATCAAAATTTTGACTTCATTAGATGAAGAGGAAGAAGGAGAAACTGATTAAATTTGATGATGACAATGATATAGATGAAGCAGTTGAGGATGGTAACGAATAATAATGAAAAGCAAGAAGCTTGAATTGGCCTGCTGCCTACCGAGCACAAATGCAAATATTTGTTTCTTTTATAGTTGCTGTGTTTTTCTGTTTTATTTCATTTTGCCTTTTTTGTATCAGTTCAGTCCTGAATAGTGTTCACATTTAAATGCTAACCTAACAATACTAAAAAAATTTATTTTTTAGAACTTCATTTCACTGTTTCACATTTTTCTGAGTTGAAAAAACTCAGTTAAGTAAGTTAGGATTTTGTTTTGTTTTTGTAATTAGGCATAAATATCTGTCTAATTCTAATCCTAGTTGAGGCCATAGTCTTACTCTGTTTTGTTACACTTCTAACAAATAAGTACTTCAAAATATTTGACCACTTTTGGTGATATTTGACAATTTCACCAATGGTTGACTGGTGAATTAACCAATCATTTGGGCCCAACCATAGTTTGAAAGATGTATTAAGGTTAATAGCTTATTTTTAGGGAACGATTTGGAATAGGGAGCCAGATCCTATGATGTGCAGAGCTGTGCTTGGTACTGGCCTGGGGGTGTAGGGAAGACAGTGGTGGCTTTAAATTCAGGGCTACCAGGGACTGAACAGGCTAGTGCTTGCTGAAAAAAGCTGCTCCTAATTTGCACCTGGCTCCCACAATCCTGAAGGAGTCACTCCAGCAGCTGGGAATCAGCTGAATACAAGGGCCTCTCAGCCATCTCTTTACACTGGGGGCCAGGAATTGTGTGCCAGGTGTTAAGAGCTGCTGCAACTATTGTCACCAGAGGATTTCCCAGTGGCCAGATCCACTGGATTTTACGGACAGATTGCATCAGTGGATCAACACACAATGGCTGCCATAGGGCTCCAAATACGACTTGTGATGAGATCTTAATTCAGAGTTCAAATTTCCTGTGGGCTTCACATTCATTTGGGGAAGGAAAGGGAGGTGTAGACTTCAAGTAATATCCAGTCAATAGTAGAAGATTAATATCCTTAGTTTATGAGTAAGTCTACGTAGGGTTGCTATATTCTCTCATAATTGTGGTTGATTTAGCCCAACAGACTTTTAAATATTATAACCTACACTGTGGAATCCACTTGGTCCTGTTCATTCCCACCTTGGAATTTTCAGATCCAGTCACTTTGAGGCTGTGGTGGTGATTGATCTCTCGTTAGAAATACCTACCGTATATACTCGTTCATAAGTTGAATATTTTCGGTAAAAAAGTGACACATCAAAGAGTGGGGGTCGGCTTATAAACAGGTCTACACTAAAATTTGATGATCTAATATTCTGTGGAATCATTGAATTAAATATCTAATACATTGTTGTTTTGTTTACCTGGAGTGTCTGCATGGAGGCCCTCAGCTCCCTGTGGCCGCGGTTCACCGTCCCAGCCAATGGGAGCTCTGAGGGGCTCCATGCCTGTGAACACTCCAAATAAACAAAACATCCAGGCCCGCTAGAGACTTACCCTAGCAGGCCAGGAGCTAAAGTTTGCCAACCCCTGAAATATAGGGTCGGCTTATGAAAGGGTCATACAGTTTTTGCTATTTTTATCTAACCATCTTGGGGGGGTTGGCTTATAAATGAATGAGCTAATGAGCGAGTATATATGGTATTTGATTAGCATTCTTCAGAAGAACTGTTAAATCAAATTGTAGTTCTTGTTCTGAAATAGAACTGATTCTGGTGGCGATGGCTTAGCGGCAGCATCAGAGGCATTTTAATGCATTTCTAGCATTTGATGGTTGCCATGAGTTGCTCTATAAAGAGTTGTGATGTCCAATATGCCATATTTTTCTTCCTTATAAGATGTATAGAGTAAAATATATTTTAATGTATTGCCCCTTCATATTGTTTAATCATTTCAGAGCCTATATCAGAAGAATATGTATGCCTTAAAATATTTTATACTATTTTGAGGAGTATAAAAGATATTTATAAAAACCAGTATCTTTTTTTAAATCAGTCTATTCTTTGCTTTACCAAGTCTTTTCCAGGATGCCTTATGCATAGCCATTTCTAGTTCGAGTGCTCTATGGTGTTACATGCATTAGATAAGAAAAATAAAATTCTAATTTGTCTTGTGCCTCATGAATCACACTTTTATCAACATAACTGTAATGCTGATTAATTTTACTTCCCAATTCTCAGTCATTTCCAGCTTTTTACTATCCCAGTACAATTAAGTACTGTTAAAGATAACCTGCAAAGTACATTTTAAAAATTGGGATTGTGCCCTTTTTCTGCAGCCTTAAAATGGGTCTCCTGAGGGGTGTGTGTGTGTGTGTGTGTGTGTGTATGTGTATGTGTGTAATATATATATATATATATATATATATATATATATATATATACTAGATATCTAGATATTTATATCTTTAATTAGGAAGCGAGAATTAATTAATTTAATTAATTAATATATA
>NC_048305.1:61762207-61846649 GCF_013100865.1 Trachemys scripta elegans
AATTAATTAATATATATATATATATATTAATTAATTCTCGCTTCCTAATTAAAGATATAAATATCTATATATCTAGATTTTATATATATAGATATAGATAAAAAAATTAATTCTTGCTTCCTAATTAAAGAGATAGTGGTGTTGAATCTGAAACAAACTTCCTTTTCCAAATTGTTAATTAGTCTGAAGATCACTGGTAAGATAAATAGGTGTTAACAAAAGCTAGAATTTATGATCAGTCTGACTAAAATCCTTTTCCCATCTTAGTTTTTCAGCTTTCATTATCTTGACTCTTTTGGCTAGTTTTCTGGTCATTTACAGTTAGTGTCTTCCAAGCTAAGCAGGATCTGATTTTTCAAATGTGTAAATTAAGCAAGAGAAAAAATTTAAAAACTAATGTAACATTTTTCTGTCAGCATGAAACAATAAGAGTGCAGCCCATTTTTAAATGTTACTTTATTTCTGATAACTATTTATCTTCCTAATTATGTACAAGATAATATGTTCCAAAATTTAGCACCAGAACTTCTGATTTATCTTGGCATTAAAAGTGAAACACATTCTGATTTTCTTTTTTTAACTATTTGTAATTACACAAAAAATAAATGTTTCTCTAGCTGTGGTACTAAGAATCTAGCATGAACCATAATTGCTGTTAAAGGTATATGAATTACTGATTTTTCAGATTGTTGGCAGTTCGGGGGTGGGGAGGAGGGAGGAATAGTTTGGGGTCAACCTGAAAATTTCGCAACTTTTAAGAAATCTGAAAGGCTTTCAGTTTTGATTTCGGAAATTTTTCACCATTTTTAATAAAAACAAAGGGAACTTGGAAACAAGGTTAGATTAACAAGGCTAGATTTCCAGCCTGAACGTCTACACTGCAGATGAACAGTCTCTTAGCCAGTGCCCGGAGAGTCCAAGTCAGCTGGCATGGGCCAGTTGCGGGTGTCTAATTGCAGTGTTAGACGTACCCTTAGGCATCATTCACAAAATCGAGAAGGGATGTGGGGGCAGTAAATATTAATTGGAGTGAGGACTGGAACCCGGGTGACCTCTATCCCAGGTGAATGCCCTAACCACATTTAGAGAGTCATCCTTTCTCTTTCTTGCCCAATGAATATTTAAAATTTTATACAAAGTAGGACAACTCCAACAGCAGAGATGTTCTTAGAGCACACACCTGCAGGGTCGAGGCAATTTAAATCACTGATTTTAATCATGATTTAAATGGTCAAGATGGAAATCTTGATTTAAATTTATTTTAATCTTGTTTTGCATTTATACTTTTTATTTCTTTTCCTAAAGAAATATTGATTTTTCATTAGTTGATAACCATTGCAATATGTTCATTTGCAACTAAATATAGCCTGTATACTAAATTTGATGCTGCTTTTTGCTAACTGGGAGAATGCACTATGTCTATATACTCTTTTATGCAGTTATATAGCTTAACTTACATTTATTCAGATACTTAATTTTTTATTATTTAGAAGATGGTGAACAATGAATTAAAATGCACAAAAACAGCATTTTAGACTTATTAAATAAAACTACTTTACATGCTAAGACTTTTTTTATCAAAACATGTTTGCATTTAAAAGTAACTGATTTATTAAATCAGGAAAATATTATTTGTAATTATACTGATTGAACTGACTGTTTCTGGTCACTATGTCCTTCAAGATTTTAGAACTAGCAGATCTCACCCTCTCAGACCTACTTTTTATTCGTAGATTGGAAGAAGGTAAAGAGTTCCTGATTTTTCAAGTCCCAACTGGTTTCTTAACTTTGAATGTACTAGTCACCGAACTGAACTAGTAGTTGAATAAATTGAAAAGAAGATACTCTCTCTGCAGCTGTAGAAGAGGCTGTTGCTGTCAAAAGCTGGTTTAACATTTCAACAAACTCTGATTTCAGGTGCTTTTCTGGTGACTTTCACCCATTCAGAGACTTCCCCTTCTTTCAAACTTGACAGCAAACATGTTTTAATATTTATTTTGTTTTTAATTTAAATTATTTTAATATGTGTAGGCCTTAACATAGATTTAATGTTAAATAGGGTTACATTAAAAAAACTATTTAAATTAAAATAATCCAGTGTTTTGTTTATTATAATATCAGTTTTTATCCATCCTGTTCACCTGGGGTGCAGTGGGTTCAAGTTCCTGCTTTAGAGTAGGGATTCAAATCTTAGTCTCTCTCATCCCCCAGGACAGGTGAGTGCTGCCTGGACTATGCGGTCTAAGGGGGCACCACCACCATCTTTTCCTTCTTCAGGGCTTTGTGAATGGGGCCTAAGTTTCCTTGTGAATCTAGTTCAAAAATTTGAAAGTTTCATTTTGAAAATGTTGAAATGGTTCGTTTTGACATGAAAAAAAATTATTTGAAACAATTTGCCAAAATTGACACAAATTCACAAAATATTTTGATCCTCCCAAATATGCATTTTTTTGAGAAAGAAATTTAAACTGATTACTAGTATAAAATATTTTCATTTTGGAGATGCATTGTTTTCTGGTAGTTAGAGCTCTGCACTGGGACTAGGAGACCTGGGTTCTATCCTCAGCTTTGCATTGGCCTCTGGATAACTGTGGACTCCTGACTTCACCTCTGTGCCTCAGTTTCCCCATCTGCAGATGGGACAGTAATACCTTCTTTGTAAAAAGCATGTTAGGGTCTACTGATTAAAAACACTTTTTATATATATAAATATATAAATAAATAAACTACTATATAAATTTATTTATTTATTATTGAGATCTAAGACCACAGTTCTTCAAACTGCTCCATACATTTTATTTACAGCAAGTTAAAGAGACTTCTTCAAATTCTGGAGCATTTTTAGGACTGGGGCTAGGAAGATTTATTTTGTCCTTAAGAGATTATCTAAAACATGAGAATAATATCGTCTTAGTTTTTCATGCATAATTGAGCATGATTTGTGGGGGGGGGGGGGGGAGACCCCAAAACCTCAGACTAGGCATTCAAAAATCCAGAATTGTTGTACTGGGTTAAATAATTCATCTCTGTCTTATCAGTACTCACTATCTAACTAGAAGAAAAATAAAAAATATCTTTAACTTTTAAATTTTTTGGTTCGTGCCAAGACATAATTTTGATGTATAGAATCAAGTTCCTATAGCCAAAAGCTATAAAATGTGCACCAACGAGCTTCCTGACATTACTTAAATTGTTGTTGTGGGTAAACTGCTGGTGTCCCCCTGTTGTTGCCATGGCTTTCTGACTTCCCATCCAGCGCATCACATGTAGGTAAGTTGGCAGACCCCGGAGGTGTGGCAACAACTCACACTTTGATTTTCAAAAATCAACTCTGCTCCCTTTAGTCATACTGTTTGTAACCATCTGTACATCAGGAAGTAAGAACTCATGAATGGTCTCATAGGGTGATCCATGAGTGGTCACAATTGTTTAAATAGCCCTTTATGTTTAAGATGCAATTTAATTGTAGTATAAAGAGTACTGTTTTCAAAAACATAAAAATCCTGACATGAGTACAAAGACAGTGACTGCTGTTGCATTCAGGAGTCGAGGATTGCAATGACTACTGGGTTTCTTTAGTTGGACTATCATTAGCCATGGAAGGCCACATCCTGCCAGCAAGCACTGATTTAGAATTTCTTTCCCTCCACTAATTTTATCTGATTTGAATTTGATCTTTATGGTGTTGGTATTTATTCAAATGAAATGGTCGGTATTTAGGTTAGAACCCTTTGTGCTATAGTATGTATTGATAGGTGAGCATAATGGCTTCATGATTTGAATTCACAATATATATTTACAAGGTGGTGTTATATCAAAGGTCTATGTTACTGTTGTCTAAGATTTGTATAATCCATGGTCTGTTGATGTGTATAATAGCCCAGAAGTAGAGGATTCAATCATTACTGTAATAGATTGTCAAAGGAATTTTGGGTAAATGCTTTAGTCTTCAAGAATTTTGGAGGTGTAAATTCACATCTTCCATAGAATGCTGTGAGTCTCCTAATGTTTGGTACAGCGTGGGAGACAACCCTTTTCCCCCAGACCTTAACCCTCACGTAAGGGGGGGATGGTGGAATCCCAAAGACTGTCTGGGACCAGTACTGGGTGGGGGCAGATGGGAGTTCTTAAACAGGTGGAAATGATTAAGGATGTAGAGATGACCTGCATTGAATAAGTTATTGCTGAATATTTCCCATATGAGTTACATTAATAAAGTTGTGGCCTAATTAAACCACATTGCTTGCATCTTATGTCTTCTTGCATGTCTGGGACAAAGATCTGATAAACTTTTTTTTAATGACACAAATTGTCTAAATACTTACTTAAATCTATAAATATGTAGCTCAAAAGCTCCATATATTAATACTTTATTATTTTTTGCTACTAAAAATACTTAAATCACCTATATTCTGAGAAAATTGTAAAATTAGAGATCAAGCTTTCTTAGCATGCCCTTTTGCTATACAGAGGCATTTCAGAGACACAGCATAGCGAGTTAAAGAATAGTTTTAACCCTGTTAAACTTCTCCTTTGATCTTGTCAGATGACTTGCATTATCAGAAGAGGTTATGGTTTGTTTACTTCTCTTGTTGACTATAGCAAACAAATAACATGGGTCTGCTAAGTGCCTGTTTGTTTCCTAGGTTTGTACCATCCGATGAAAAGAAAAAACAAGGCTGTCAACGAGAAAATGAAACTTTAATACAGAGAAGGAAGGACCAGATGCAGCCTGGGGGCACAACAGTCAGCGTTACTGTACCTTATCGAGTGGTAGACCAGCCTCTGAAACTTATGCCGCAAGATTGGTAAAGCAGAGCTGCTATTTTGAATTATTTTTTTTACACTTTTAGTTCTCTTTTTCAGAACAAGAACACAGATCTTGAAATGAGCTACTAGAATCACTCCAAGCTAATTGGTGCATAAAACATTAACAAATGTGTGTAGAAATGGCTGGATAGCAATTATATAGCAACTTCCATGTTTTTTGTTCGAAACCCTCCAGGAGTATGAAAGTAGTACTTGAATTGTTCAGGATCAGAGCTACTATCTTACTTCATTTGCTCAAGCATGTTACATTTCTGAAAGAAAAATCCTTGTCTGTGGCCAATCTTTCTGAATTTTATTTGGAAGGAAAATGTTGGGGCCTTATATTTCTGACTGTAAATTTAAAAAAAAAAAAAAAAAAAAAAAAAAAAAAAGCTGGAAATAAATTGCATCAGCTTTAAGCTAATGTGCATAATGGTCAGAGACACTGACCATACACTTCAAGATGGAGCTCTGTGAAGGGAGAGATCCAGTCACGGGGCATCTTTTTGCAAATGTGTCAGAGGTTTGTTTGTTTAACCTGCAGGCCCATTTGTGAGAGCCTGTAAAAAGCTGAAACAGTATCTGTCAGTACTTTTACACTTCAGGAGGGTTTGTAAAAAGACAGCTCTTTAGTATTGATTAATCAAATAACCAATATTCTTTCTTTATCCTCCCAGTTTAAGAATACTTAAGGCATGTACAAGACCTAGTGGTCTGTAACATTCAAAGCAGGATGTTGAAAGGAAATAAGATCTAATTCTCCAGATAATTAGGCATTCTCTGTGTTGGGAGCAGCAGGCAAACAGAAAATAATAATAGCTGCCGAAGTACCAAAAGGCAGCTTGCATCTTCAATAGACCGTAAACATTTTTGACAAAGGTAAAGCCGTCTTTGTGATTGATTTCCCAGAGTGGAATCAGTGATAGGGAATTAATGTTAAAGTTTTATTGTTTCAACTTCGTAACAGCTAATGTGAGAAATGTTTTTAAGTGTATAGCCATGTGTTTTTATCATTTCAGAGACCTGATTATTTTTCTTCATTGGGGTTTTGAAATCCTTACAATAATGTAAATTTAGGAATTAGATTATGGGATTATTTATTTGTAATGTGGTAGTGCTTAGAGACCCCAACCCTATTGCTGTACAAATGTATAGCAGAGAGATGATGCCTGTCTCAAAGAACTTGCTATTTGTGAATTTTATCTTCTGCATTAACAGTGAATAGATTTGTCTTCGACTACAGGTGGTAGTTATGTATATTCATAAAAAGTACACTATGAAAATGTGGGTTAAATTGTTGCAGCTGTCTGTCCTGTTGCAATGAACTTTTTGAATTAAAAGTTTAAAGCATGTGCCGAATAAGCATTTTTAAATTTCTACATCCCATTTAGTTTACAATACAATTCATAGGGGATTATCTTTAGGATTTTTTTAAAATGCTTTGGAATTTAAAAGAGTAATCTCAAGAAATGAACAGGATTTGCTTTCTGATAATACAAAGTTTGAAATTGAGCTACATACAACAAAAAGCAGACATAAGTCCAGAAATATTACATACAAAAATAGTGTGTGACTGGTGAAGAGACTTACATGTGGCAAAAACAGCTGTATTGGAAGCACAGCAGTTATTAATGTGCTATAATGGTGACATTATAAAGAGAAACTGCTAATGTACAATGCTGTCCTCACAGTCGTTTTGACAACAACCTGTGTCATATGAATAATAGAGATTTTTTTTTTTCCTTTTAGGGATTTACTGTGACTAAAAACTCAAGTCCTTTAATGTGTGTCTCTCCTTCTCCTTTATTTATAGGGATCGTGTAGTCGCTGTGTTTGTGCAGGGTCCTGCTTGGCAGTTTAAAGGCTGGCCATGGCTATTGCCCGATGGATCGCCTGTTGATATTTTTGCAAAAAGTAAGCTTCTACTTACAGATAAATGCTCTTCCATGTTTTTATCATCAGTGCATACCCACCAGTAGTCCAGGTTTAGCTGGGAGCTAGTGTCTTGGCACCTTTGGAAAGTATGATTCTTGCTCTCTGCAGCTCCCTTTCCTCTAGGAAATGAACTAGCACCCTGGCTTCTTCCACACACCTTCAGGAAAACAAGTTTTTCAGCGAGGTAGATTTCTTGAAGATGAGGGAGCTGTTGCTACAGAGCAGTTGACTTCTAATCCACTTCTGGGAGACCCCTTAATGACTCAAACAGCTCTGATTTCCCTTTATCCCCAGAAACACTGATAACATATGTTAACTAAGTCTGAGCTCCGAATCTTCCTTGAGAAGAAGGTCTGCTGTTACAAAACTGCTACTCCTCTAGCCTTCACGCAGGCAGGGACCATCAGACCACTTCTCTCTTCATTTACTCCAAGACAGCCCAAAAACTATATCCCTCCACCCCAACCCAGCAACTCTCAAATCTTGCTGCTTCATGAAGTTCACAGTACTCACCAGTTGTTTCTGAAATAGCAAGTGCACAAGTTTGCATTTTCTCTGTTCTCACAAACACCCTGTAAAATGTAGAGTATTACAGGGTTGCAGTCAGCTCCTTTCGGTCTTCAAATTCCAATACTTGTCATGATCAGTTTGGTACGTCAGTTTGTATTTTGCTATGTGTATTTTATAAACCTAGCATTTGTATAAAATAAGATGTCTTCCTAAAACTTTAAGCTCTGACATAGGTAAAGCTACTTCTCAGGTACAAGCTAGATGAAAGGCAGTTAGTGTGCTGATATTTGATGATGACATGCAGGCCCTGGATTTACACTCCTGTGCAGCCAGGAATTTGCCTAATGTGCCTTGAGGCCAGTGCTGTTTGCTTACATGGGCAAGCACAAACTGATGCTTACTCTTCTGATTGCAACATGTGGAGCGACATCTAAGGAAACTCCAGGCCTTTACTCTGATCTGTACTCCCATTTCATCTGCTGCTGTTGCAAGTGGATTGAGTGATTCTGCAGTGGAAAACCTCGATTTAAATCTATTTTAATCAGCTTTTTCAAGTTGCATTCTCATTGGCTGATATAATTGTTAAAACATCTTGATTTACAACTAAAACCCGCCTTTACACTAGATTTGGTACATCATCTTGGTACTGAGGAGGGAACACTATAACTATATACTTTAATTTAAGCAATTGGATAGCCTAATATTTTCATACGCTTATTAACTGTATGTTCTTAGTATGTTAGAAAGTGGTGAATGATACATTGATTTTTTATGGGATAATTAACTTTTTGCTCATGATTTGTGTCAAGTTACATTAGAAGGGTAGCTGGAATTTAATTAAACACACAAAACAGCATACCATATGTACTTGTTCATAAGCTGAATGTTTTTGGTAAAAAAGTGACGCATCAAAGAGCGAGGGGTCGGATTATAAACAGGTATACACCAAAATTTGTTGATTTTAAACTCTATGGAATCATTGAATATCTAATACATTGTTGTTTTGTTTACCTGGAGCGTTCACAAGCACGGAGCCCCTCAGCTCCCTGTGGCCGCAGTTTGCCATTCCCAGCTAATGGGAGCTGCGGGAAGTGGCGCCACTTCCCGCGGCTCAACGGCAAACTCGGCCACAAGGAGCTGAGGGGCTCCGTACTTGTGAAAGCTCCAGGTAAACAAAATGTCCAGGCCCACTAGAGGCTTATCCTAACAGGCCAGGAGATGACGTTTGCCAACCCCTGAAATATAGGGTCAGCTTATGAAAGGGTGATTAGGTAAAAATAGCAAAAACCTTACCATCTTGGGGCGTCGGCTTATAAACGAACGGGCTAATAAACGAGTATATATAGTACTTATTTTTTATTTAAATGTTTTAAGAGATTATATGTTTAGGCCGTAAGATACTTTGTATTTAATTCATATTTTAAACAGGTTTATTTTTAAAAAGAAAAGTTTACTATAATTTAAACAACAATCAAAAAATCATTGATTTATATCCACCCTGTGGTGTTGCTACAGCCTTCAGGCTGAGAATCCTCTTCCACACACTCACTCTTGCCCTGTGTTTTCTGAGCTATAGTTAAAAATCCCTAGGTCCTGCTACCACTGCCCTAGTCGAGGCAAGAAGAGAGTAATGAGTTGGTGGAAGAGAAATGAGGGAAGGATGCTAGCTGAGAAAAAGAAGCAAGACTGAGGGAGAGGAATGAGAGCTGAGAACATGGAGAAAGGAAGACGTGAAAGCGAGAAAAGGGACAAGTTAACAGTAGGCACTGAAAATGAAAGAGGAAAAGGGATAACACAGTAAGCTATGCTAGAAAAATGTCCCTGCCCCAAAGAGTTTAGTCTGAAGGCACAAACTAAGAAGGGGTTGTGAGAGTTACAACATATAGTATGTTGTCTGCCTAAGAGACATACATGCGTTCAAGTTGAAAGGGGAATGTGATTACTTTTCTCCCTGGCTCATAAAAATACTTCTGAAAAGCAAACTTTTTAACCTTAGAAATGCACCAGATTGGCTCACATGGTAGATATTTCAAAAATATTTTCCTGAAAAAGAGTATCTCTAGATCTTCCTACAAGAGCCTTATTCCATCTTCCAAACAAATTATTTAGTATTTTCTAGGCTATTCAAAAGAGCGAGTGCTGGCTGGTACTACCTGGCTCCATTTATCATTGTGCCCCTATACAATCTCTTTAATAGCCTAATTAAATATGATCAGCAGCTTCTGCAACAGTCCATTTTCGAACCTGTAATCTGCCAGCATTTATAGAAGCTAAAAGCTGTCAGAGGCAACCTGACCCATTTCCAGAATGACGATTAACAGAGATTTAAAGCTGGTTAATGTAGATTTAAATTTTGGAAAATAAGAAGTTGATGGCCATAAAATCTAAGCAAATAGATTTAAATGCATCTAGTAAATCATGGATTAGACTCTACCCAGATCACATCAAACTAGTTTTACTGTCTCAGTCACTTTATGCTGGTTAAAATCCTGTAAAGTTTCTTGAATGGAGCTTAAAATATTACTCTCCTTATTCCTTGTTTTCTTTTCAATCTACAGCTTTTGGCCCTTCTTGTGAAACTGTTTTGACTGTATTTTTGGACTGACACTCATATAAAAATAACAATTTTCTTACCGGCATACTCTTTACATCCATAAATGGACATATCAAATGAAAAGTTGAATATTTTGCCATTTGAATCTACATAAATATTTTATTTGAATGCCATTTTAAAGGTCTTCCTGCTTTAACATGTTAATGTGCTTCTGTTGAACCTGAAGGTCAGTTTTAGTCGGTTGACTTTTGTTCAGAAATCTTTAACCTTAACTCAGAGGTTCTGTTTAACATTCAGAGATTTTCTTTGTAAATGCATAGTCTTGGTATGCAGTTATCTGTTCTTTATCTGCTTATTGTGAAAGGCTTGGCATCATTAGATATGAAAAAACTAGCTTTACTCATTCTTAGTCTTCATTCAAAAGGTTTGAAGTTGACTTGACAATCTAGTACGTAAGGTGATTTATTTATTGAGGCAACTTCTTAATTGTCTAATATAAAGAAATGAGAACTTTTGTACAAAAAGGGCAACTTGAGGCCCTTATTTTGTGCATATGTTACTGTTGTAAGTTTACATTTTTCATGCATGTAGGTACATTTTGCTACAGAATGATCCATGAATATAGGAGGGCAATGACAATGACTAGATGGGTTTGGTTAAAGATTTGGGTGGGAAGGAAAGATGAAGGGCTGGTGTACTGGACAAGAAAACTGCAAGTGAAAATCTGGCTAGAGTTCTATAAAAGAATTACATAGAAAAGTCTGGTCAGATGTTCCTTTTTTTCTCCTATACTACAAAAATGAAAATGAACTCAAAAGGCTGCAACCTTAATAAAATAGAATGAAATAAGCTTCAATGCGCACATAATTAGTCTGTGGAACTACCTACTGCAGAATATTAAAGCAAGTATTGTAGCTTAGGCATTTGAGATTGAAGATTTGAACCGAGTAGCATGTACAGTTAAACCTTCTAATTTTATCCTGGACCTAAGTATCAGAGGGATAACCATGTTAGCCTGTATCCACAAAAACAACAAGGAGTTCGGTGCACCTTAAAGAGTAATAGATATATTTGGGCATAAGCTTTCATAGGTAAAAAACTCACTTCTTCAGATGCATGCAGAAAAGGCAACAGGGTTGGTTACAGGGATTGGTTCCTAGCTTAGTGTTTCAGTGGTGTGGTGTGTAGTTGCTGGTGAGTATTTGCTTCAGGTTGGGGGACTGTCTGTAAGCGAGGATTGGCCTGCCTCCCAAGGCCTGTGATAACAAATCATTGATGATGCACTGGAGAGGTTTTAACTGGGGGCTGTACATGATGGCCAGTGGTGTTCTGTTATTTTCCTTGTTGGGCCTGTCCTGTAGTAGGTGACTTCTGACTACCTGTCTCGCTCTGTCAATCTGTTTCCTCACTTCCCCAGGTGGGTATTGTAGTTTTAAGAATATTTGATAGAGATCTTCTAGGTGTTTGTCTCTGTCTGAGGGATTAGAGCAAATGTAGTTGTATCTTAGGGCTTGGCTGTAGACAATGGATCATGTGATGTGTCCTGGATGGAAACTGGAGGCATGTAGGGAAGTATAGCAGTCAGTAGGTTTCCGATATAGGGTGGTGTTTGTGACCATCACTTATTTGCACTGTAGTCTTCAGGAAGTGGATCTTTTGTGTGGACTGATCCAGGCCAAGGTTGATGGTGGGGTGGAAATTGTTGAAATCCAGGTGGAATTCTTTAAGGGCCTCCTTCCCATGGGTCCATATGATGATGATGTCATCAATGTAGTGTAAGTAGAGGGGACAAGAGCTGAGGAAACATTGTTGTAAGTCAGCCATAAAAATGCTGGCATACTGTGGGGCCATGCGGGTATCCATAGCAGTGCCGCTGACATGAAGGTATAAGTTGTCCCCAAATCTGAAATGGTTGTGGGTGAGGATAAAGTCACAAAATTCAGCCACCAGGCTTGCCGTGGCCTCATCAAGGATACTGTTTCTGACAGCTTGTAGTCCAGCCTCGTGTGGAATTAGTGTAAAGAGCTTCTACATCTATGGTGGCCAGGATGGTGTTTTCAGGAAGATCACCAATGCATTGGAAGTCGGTGGTGTCTCAAAGATGGCTAGGAGTGCTGGTAGCTAGGGTCTAAGGAGAGAGTCCAAATAGCCAAATAATCCTGTTGTAAGAGTACCAATGCCTGAGATGATGGGGCATCCAGGATTTCCAGGTCTATGGCTCTTGGGGAGCAGATAGAATATCCCTGGTCGGGGCCCTAGGGGTGTTGATTTGTTCCCATGCTGTAGCAAGGAGTTTCTTGAGTAGATAGTGTAGTTTCTTTTGGTACTCCTCAGTGGGATCGGAGGATAGTGACCTTTAGAATGTGGCAACTACACACCACACCAACACTAACAGAGAAACCAATCCCCTTCTCTGTCCCCATATCTACTCTAGCGACACCATCATAGGACCCGACTACATCAGCCACACCATCAGGGGCTCATTCACCTGCATATCTACCAATGTGATATATGCCATCATGTGCCAGCAATGCCCCTCTGCGATGTACATTGGCCAAACCAGATAGTCTCTACGTAAAAGGATAAATGGACCCAAATCAGACATCAGGAATGGTAACATACAAAAAGCAGTAGGGGAACACTTCAATCTCCCTCAATAACAGATTTAAAAGTAACTATTCTTGAACAAAAAAACTTCAGAAACAGACTTCCAAGAGAAACTGAAGAGCTACAATTCATTTGCAAACTTAACACCATCAATTTGGGCTTGAATAGGGGCTGGAGGGTGGCTGGCTCACTACAAAAGCAATTTTCCCTCTCTTGGTATTAACACCTCCTCCTCAAGTATTGGGAGTGGACCACATCCATCTGGACTGAATTGGCCTTGTCAACACTGGTTCTCCACTTGTAAGGTAACTCCCTTCTCGTCATGTGCTAATAGATATTTATGCTTGTATCTGTAATTTTCACCCCATGCATCTGACGACAAAGTGTTGTTTTTAACCTACAAAAGCTTATACCCAAATAAATCCCTTAGTCTTTAAGGAGTCAGTGTACTCCTCGTTATCCTGGACCTAGGTTATCTGTTCTCATGTCTGAGAAATCTCCCCTCTCTGTCCCTGTATTAAACAATTACAGGTATGGAGGAAGGCAGGTTCTGATACTTTTTTATAGCGTTCAACATTCTGTACTGTTGGCAACAGGATAATAGACTAAATGGACCACTGATCCAGTATAGCATAAGACATTCGTATGGTCTCAGCTC
Organism: Trachemys scripta elegans; assembly: GCF_013100865.1. Taxonomy (NCBI): domain Eukaryota; kingdom Metazoa; phylum Chordata; order Testudines; family Emydidae; genus Trachemys; species Trachemys scripta. The sequence goes on from NC_048305.1 coordinate 61,775,281, forward strand.
CTTCTGAATCACAACCTTTTTTATTTTAGTTGTAATTTCAAATAAGAAATTAAATGCTATAAAATCCTCTTGAAAAAACAACATATGTGAACTGAAAGCACACTGATTCTAAACTTAGTTTTGATTTTTTCTATTTGTAGACTACAGTTATACTGTATCTAAGTGACAGTGTTACTTAGTTGCTGCCATATCAAAGTAAGCAAAGAGTTTATGAACACCATGTGTCTGTCTATTCACTCACCTAACCCCCAGTTAAATTCATTCCCTAGTGGGTTGGAATGCAGCATTTGTTGAACACCAAAGCAAAGTTCCAGACCATTTAGGACAGGAAGTGCATCAGAATACCTTATCAAGTTGAAGTTGCAGGGGTAATTTTAAATATTAAAGACTGGATGTAATATCTAAATTGGAATTTGGCCAAGAGAGAGACAGGTAACTTCCCTACTATTGCAAAATAATACCATGGAATGGAGATATATCTATACCTGTGTATATATATCCATTCCATGGTGGTATTTTGCAGTTGTGTATGTGTGTACACACACACAGTGTGTATGTGTGTGTGTATATGTATATACACACACACACACACTATTAATGCACAGCTATTTTTCCAAGAATCTCAATGCATTTGTGTGTGTGTGTGTGTGTGTGTGTGTGTGTGTATATATATATAAAAAAATATTTAATACTGTGTCTCTTAATGTCATGTTGGTGCATTAGCCAAATACCAACTCAGAGGTAAGTGTCAGCCACTGAATCATTAAAAACACTTCCTGCAGGACCTTAGGATTACCTTGAAGTTCTGTCATAATATTGATTGGGACTGACCTAAAATAATTTGAGATCCGACGATATCACAGCATAAGATACCATTTATACAAATGAATATGTAAACAGTGAATATTATCTTGCTACAGAGCTCAATGTATGTTTAGCATTATGAAGGTAGACTTGTCCTTGGTTGGGAAGCAGCCTCATCAGTTTTAACTCCTTTCTTTTGCAGATGTAGAGTGTGTATCAGAGTTGAGACTCATGAATGCATTATTGAAAATCACTAGAGCAGCATGCTCCGTTCACGAGGAGCCAAGAGCCACCCACAGGAATACTGATATTGAGCAGGGTAGCACTATTCAGATCAGTGGCTACCCACAACCACAGCAGTGTGAGAACAGTACTCTCCTTTGACAGGATGGGGCAGCAGCTGTAGTCCAGAATAAAAGCTCTGTTGGTCACTATTTGTGCATCAGTGTTACAAAGTGTTGTAATGGGTCCTCGAGTCTCAGCTCTGATAAACGCTTCATTATGTCTTCAGTAGACACCAGTAATAAGAAGTGAAGCAAGCCTGGAGAGAAGGCAACAGCCTGGAGTGGGAGGCGGAATCCTACTATATATTTGTGTGGTATTTGAAGTTAAAATCTCAACCTCAAATGTACACACTAAGACAGAGCAGTTGTAATAAAGGGAGTAAAAGGAGGAGGATTCTGCTTCTGGGAGGGAAATAATGTTTTCTGAGCCCAACATTGTGAACACAGAACATACCAGCTCCAGTAGTAGGATTCTTGTTATAATTGTGATCTGCATTCTGTGCAGATACTGATACTGTGATTGTAAGTAATTCTAACAGGCTATTGAATAAAGCAATGCTATGTTTTCCTTTCCTTAAATTATTTTATTGACCTCCTATAGTGTTCAGAAAATTAATGCTTTTGCACTGAGTCAAAATAATAACTTTCATGTAGGCTGATAGATTTGCTGTGTAGAGGATTGTTTATGCACAAAAAGTTAAATTTATGCAAACTAAATGATCTTCTAGTAGTTCACTTTCAAGCAACTCAGGTTAAATTTACTGATTTTCATCTCAGAAATGGCTAAACAGAATGTCAGCCCCCCCACCATTCCAACCTCCCCCCCTCAAAAATTGCGTTTGACTTGCGTTCAGCTCAGTGAGCTATTTTTCCAAGAATCTCTGTGCATTAAAAATAGGGACTGCCACTTCACCCATAATCATAGCATTGCTAGTATGATACATGCCAGGGGTGGCCAACCTGTGGCTCCGGAGCCACATGCGGCTCTTCAGAAGTTAATATGTGGCTCCTTGTATAGGCACCAACTCCAGGGCTGGAGCTACAGGCGCCAGCTTTCCAATGTGCCAGGGGATGCTCACTGCTCAACCCCTGGCTCTGCCACAGGGCCTGCCCCCTCTCCACTCCTTCCCGCCCCCTCCCCTGAGCCTGCCATGCCCTCGCTCCTTCCCCTCCCCCCCCAGAGCCTCCTGCATGCCATGAAACAGCTGATCAGGAAGTGCGGGGAGGGAGGGGGAGGCACTGATCAGCAGGACTGCCAGTGGGCGGGAGGAGCTGGAGAGCTGATGGGGGGCTGCTGATGTATTACTGTGGCTCTTTGGCAATGTACATTGGTAAATTCTGGCTCCTTCTCAGGCTCAGATTGGCCACCCCTGATGTATACTAAGAGAGTTGGGTCATGAGTCCCCTATGTAGACATGAGTGTGTGCCCTTAATTATATTTTCTAGTGTGCATTCTTAACTGAAGAATTTTTTGTTTTGTCCAATGAGAATGATTATAATCTAATTATTGCTCCTTTGTGTCCTGTAGTTAAAGCTTTCCATCTCAAGTATGATGAAGTACGTCTAGATCCAAATGTACAGAAATGGGATGTGACAGTATTAGAATTAAGCTATCACAAACGGCACTTGGACAGACCAGTATTCCTACGTTTCTGGGAAACTTTGGACAGGTAAATACGCTGAAAACTTTTACTATGAGTTTTTTGTGGGGAGGGAGAATAAGGTGTCAAGGAAAGATCCAAGCAATATCTTGGAGACAAAATACTGCTTGTTATTCATGATTATGACACTGCAAAGCCACCTTAAATTTCCAAAAAAGTACAGATAGACCTAGGGGGAATAACCAGTCTTCTTGGAATGAAAAGTGTCAGTTTAATTCAAAAGAATGTGATGGTAAAACTGCTGCTGAACCATCTACTAATACTAAGTCCATACCTACAATTTTTTCATAATGTAGAGAAGGAGCTTGAGGAACAAGTGTTATGAACAATTTCCCATGTAGCAGTTCAATAAATGTTAAGAAAACAGATGAGCCTATTGTATCAATGTGTAAATTTAGTTTGATTTTGATACTGTGATTGTTTAACAGCAAAATATTTAAACAAGGCTGGGATTTTCAAAACTGCCTAAGGCACCTAAATCCCATTGAAGTTAGAATTCCTTCAGGCTTCTCTGAAAATCCCAGTGAAATCACTCATTTCCAAACTTGATTGTTTTTTTTATCTCCCTATCAACATCTTCCACAAATAACTGCACAAATGTTTCTAAAGGCTTCCCAGAAATGACTGATCAAAATGAACTTTAGATTCCTTTTCTTATAGTCTTATAATTTCAGATGTAATTTAATGTCTTCAGTAAGGCATTTGACACAATCTCACATGACATTCTCATAAGCAAATTACAGAAATGTCATCCAGATGAAATTACTATAAGGTGGGCGCAAAACTATTTGAAAGACTGTACTCAGAGTAGTACTTTTTCGAGTGATTGCTCGTGCATTCCACAATAGGAGTGCGTGCTCGCCACGTGCACCGGTGCCGGAAGTTTTTCCCCTAGCAGTACCCGTAGGGGAGCGTCCCTAGCGACTCCTGGAGTGGCGGCACCATGGCACGGTATAAGGGGCACTGCATGCTCCCCCTACCCTCAGTTCCTTCTTGCCGCCAGTGAAGGTGCTTCGGAACTGCTTGTGCTCCAGCTCTCTGCTGTAGCTTTCCCTATTTGGACTGTTATTTAGCTGGCAAAATGGTCAAGGTTCTCTTGGTGGGCCACCGATCATGGCATCTCACCAGTGGCTGCCCCACTCCAGCTTATACTGGATTACCTCCTTCATCTCAGAACCCAAGGCCTAGCATCCTCGTCCATCAAAGTGCATCTGGCAGCCATATCGGCCTTCCGCCCGCCAGTCCTGGGCCGCACAGTATTTTCTCACATCATGACCGGTCGATTCCTTAAGGGCTTGGATCGCCTCTTTCCTTAGGTTAGGCCCCCGGTCCCACAGTGGGACCTGAACTTGGTTCTGGCCAGGCTGACAGGGCCTCCATTTGAGCCACTTGCCACATGCTCCTGGTTCTACCTTTCATGGAAAGTAGCCTTTCTTGTGGCAATCACGTCTGCTAGCCTTGACCTCCGAACCCCTGTACACGACCTTATCTTTATGAAATACCCAGCTCTTCCCACACCCTTCATTCCTCCCCAAGGTGGTCTCCTCCTATCATATGAGCCAGGACGTTTTCCTTCCAGTGCTCTGTTCCAAGCTCCATACATCTAGTGAGGAGCGCCGTCTCCACATGCTAGATGTGAGATGGGCCCTGGCATTTTATCTGGAACAAACAAAACGGTTCAAGAAGTCTTCACAGCTGTTCATCGCCACGGCCGAATGCATGAAGGATCAGCCGATCTCCACTCAGCAGCTCTCCAGCTGGATCACTTCATGTATCCTCACTTGTTACAACCTGGCGGGAGTTCCCCCGCCACCGATTGTGAGAGTGCACTCGACAAGGGTGCAAGCCTCCTAAACCGCCCTGCTAGCTCACATCCCTATTCAGGACATTTGTAGGACTGCTACGTGGTCATTGGGCCACACATTCACTTCGCATTATGCAATAGTCTTCCAGACCAGGGAGGACGCTGAGTTCGGCAGGGCAGTGCTCCATCCCAAGTGTCTGTGAACTCCTACCCACCTCCAACAGGTATAGCTTGGAATCATCTATTGTGGAATGCACATGAGCAATCACTCGAAGAAGAAAAGACATTTCTTCTTCGAGTGATTGCTCATGTATATTCCATGTGCGCTTTGCCCACCCTCAGTTCCTTCTTGCTGCCAGTGAAGGTGCTTCAGAACAGCTCTGCTCCAGCTTTGCTGCAGCTCGTCCCCAAAACTGCTTGTTCGTTCAGTGTATGGTACCAACAGTTATAGCTTGGAATCGCCTACTGTAGAATACACATAAGCAATCACTCGAAGAAGAAAAGACAGTTTCCTTTTCCATAACTGGTGTTCTTCGAGATGTGTTTCTCATGTCCATTCCACATCCCACCCTCCTTCCCCACTATCGGAGTTGTCTGGCAAGAAGGAACTGAGGGTGGGAGGAGCGCGCAGAGCCCCTTATAACGCACCATGGTAGCGCCACTCCAGGAGTCGCTGGGGCGCTCCCCTACAGGAACTGCTAGGGGAAAAATTTCTGGCACTGGTGCACATGGCGAGCACGCTTACCTATTGTGGAATGGACATGAGCAACACATCTCAAAGAACACCAGTTACGGAAAAGGTAACTGTCTTTTATCAATGGTGTGCTGTCAAACTGGTGGGATATATTTCGTGAGGTCCCACGGGGGGTCTGTCCTGGGTCTAGTACTATTCTGTATTGTCATTAATGACTTAATGATGGAGAGGAGTATGCCTATATAGTTTGTGGATGACATCAAGGAGGGAGGGATTGCTAGCACTTCAGAGAACAGGATTAGAATTCAGAACCACCGTGGCAAATTGGAGAATTGGTCTTTGAAATCAACAAGATGAAATTCAGTAAAGACGAGTGCAAAGTACTGTTCTTAGGAAGAAAAAAATCAAATGCACAATTACAAAATGGGGAATGACTGGCTAGGCAGTAATATTGATTAAAATAATTTGGGGTTAGTGGATCACAAATGGAATATAAATCAATGTGATGCAGTTGCAAAAACTCATCATTCTTGGGTGCGTTAATGGGGATGTTGTAAATAAGACATGGAAGTGCCACTCTACTTGGCATTAGTGAGGCCTCAGCTGGAGCACTGCATCCAGTTTTGGGCACCACACTGTACAAAAGATGTAGAGACACTGGAGAGAGTCCAGAGGAGAGCAACAAAAATGATGAAAGTCTTGGAAAATCTGACTTATGAGGAAATATTAAACAAAAACTGGGCATATTTAGTCTTCAGGAAAAAGAAAGAAAGAAAAAGACGGGGTGTGGGTGGGGACCTGACAAGTTTTCAAATACATTAAGGGCTGTTATAAAGAGGATGGTGATTAATTGTTCTGGATGTCCACTGAAGGTAGGACAAGAAGTAATTGGCTTAATCTGCAGCAAGAGAGATTTAGATTAGATATTAGGAAAATCTCTAACTATAAGGATAATAAAGCTCTGGCGTAGGCTCCCAAGATAAGATGTGTAATCAGTCATTGGAGGTTAAGAACAGTTTAGACAAACACCTGTCAGCAGGATGGTCTAGGTTTACTTGATCCTGCCTCAGAGGCGGGGACTGGACTAGATGACCTCTCAAGGTCCCTTCCAGCCCTCCATTTCTGTGGTCTATAAACCAAGCCAGAGTTCCCTGGGAGGAAACATTTGACTGTCCTCCCTTCAGACATATGGAACACAGCATTGTACACAACTTTCATGACTCATGAAGAATCTTTTTTTGGATCTTTTAACATTTGTTAATGTTCTCAGAATTAGGTTTTAAAATAATATTACTTTTCTCCCTACTGTGCAGCATTGTTCCTTGAATGAACACTTTGTAGAACTACCAGAAAATGCTGTTAATGCTGTTTTTTGTTAACATTGCAGGTACATGGTAAAGCACAAATCCCATTTGAGATTCTGAATCCTCTGGCTGCCATTCATTTCGTGGAGTGTGATTGAGAAATATGAAAGATGCTCCAGTCTGGAGACTAAGGCTCTCACTGTATGCATTTGTCAGGAACTTTACAAATGAAGAAAGGGTCACAGTTTAATCTTTTATAAGATCTTGTTTGGATGCTTCGTGCTATGGCAGGTTGATACCTGCTGTTATTACAAGCAAAAGTGTTTTGCTTAAAACTATTTTTTTAATAATGTTAGCCTTCTAGCCTGCAAATCAAATTGTATATTTTGATAGCAGCAGTTTCTTCCCCATTTTGTTAAGTTAGCAAAATTTTTAAACAGTATGTTTTTGTTCCTCATTAGAAAATAGGTCGATCTTCACTGAAGGTTAGAGTGTTTTGTGTGTGTGTGTATATATATATATATATATATAGAGAGAGAGAGAGAGAGAGAGATTGATAGATAGATGTTATGAGGCTTTCAAAATGACTTTGCTTCTGAGTTTAGCTCTGGTTTCCTTTGCTTTATTGTTTCACTTACTGAAAATATTTTGTTGTGAATGGTATTATGTTTTAGTCTACAGGACTTGCAAAACTAAGCAAAGTGACAATTGTTTTGGATAAATCAAAATGTCAACCTGTATATGTACTGTATATTCTGTTTTGTTGAAAAAGGGATGATGAAAAATCAAGAACCACTTCTTTGGGCTTATAATATTCCAGTTTAACAAATCTTTAAACTTTATTACAAATATATTCAAATAGTGTTAACACAAAGTGTCCATCCTCCACACAGATCCTTTAATTTAAAATTTAAAGTGTGTATGTGTACACTACCACCTGTCAAATACTTTATATATGAGAGTCCAAACATTGTATAGACTAAACAATGAATAGAACGAGGGAGAGTTTGCTTTTTTAAGTCACCACACAGAATTAATACTTTTAATGCCAGTACATTAGATAACCTCTAATGTTTTTCCCTTATGACAAAAGTAGCCCAAACCTTGTCTCCAGGAGTTGCCATTTTCTGATCTGAGCAGCTAATGTAGCCTTCCAGCAGTACTGCACTTGTACTCAAAATAAACCGACTCCAGTTACCAAAGAACACGTTTGCTTGATCTAGATTATGAGCATCACTAAGGCAAGAAAACACTGGTATTTGTATGAGTTTATGGTAACTACTTACTTTATGACATAATTTAATATAGTATACCAGTTGATATAATAGAATGATTAAATACTATAACATACATATGGACTTTTCTGGGGTAGAAAAAATGTGCTTATATTTCTGCTCTTAAATTCCGAACCATGTTTCTTATGCTTTGCATTTGAGGTTTGACAAAAGTAAAATATTCTACATATTCATTTTCTTTTGCTTTTATTTCACATTTTATCTTCATTTTTTAATATAACTGGAAGCATAGCTCCTACAGAAGTTTTAGAACCATACTGGCATACCAGGGCTCTGAGGTCCCAATGGCTTTGGTGATACTTAACATTTTCATCTCAACTGTACTAAAACTACAATTTTTAAATTTAAAAGTAGGAAAAATAAAAATCTCCCAATTCAAATTTTTTCATAGCAGTTAAAATCCACATCAGTAGCACTAAGAGTGGAGTTTTGAATGGATATCACAAAATCACTGAGAAGAGCAAACAATTAAAGACTGTAAAATAATGAAATAAAATCCTTTTTAGAAAGTTCCTTTAACTGGTTTAAGAGGTTTGGTCAGATCCAGGTCACTGACTCTCCCACTAATTCTGTTTCACAGAATTAACCAGAATTTTCCTTTCTTTTTATCTCTTAACCTTGGATAAAACTAGGGAACAATTGTCTTTAGCACAGCACTTTTACTGTGAAGAAATGATCAATACAATTCGGGGTTTCATACTGCTGAAGTTCTGGGCATCTAATATTTCTGTTTCTGCTGCTCAGAAATAGGAAATTTTTTAGAGTTAGTCAGTACTATGTATGCAGGCAACGTACTTAGTTTTTAAAAGACTACTATAATGGGCAGCTGCAACTTTTCCCACGAGGTTTTGGTATGTACATGTACTGCTCACATGCATTATAATTTACAGATTATACTGTGTTTTTTTAAATATGCAAAGTCCAATTGACATTCTCTTCTCCATCCTCTGTTTGTTGTGTTGTGTGTTAAAAGCACATGGTGCTACAGCTCATCAGTCAGTCTCAGACCCTGCAATGCTCACGCTCAATGTGGCACACTGGAAGACAGCCTGATTCTGATTTCACTTACACTGGTGTACGTCCATTGGAGTCAGTGGAGTGATGCAGGTGTGAAACTGGCAGGAGAGCAGAATGTGTGAAATCTGTTGGTTGAACTGTACCATTTTTTGTGGATTCAAAGCCAGACTTTTAAGCTTTTGGAATTTTCTGTTTGCAATATAATTTGTGATTACGATCTAAAACATATTTATGAAGGAGATGGCACTTTTATGTCTCTTCATTCATGAAGGTAGTGAGGTATTTATCTAAGTCATTGTGCAGTTAGTTCCCATTGACTTCAGTGGGAGTTGGATAAAGTCCTCACAGAATAGCTTTCCTGCTGTCTTTCTATATATACATTTATACACACATTATGAAACTACTTGGACTTAAAGTTTACCCATACAGCATCATTTTACAACAGATCAGGTGTTTGAGATCACCTTATGCTTAATTTATCTACAAATTAATGAAGTGTAAGGAAAACTGGTACCAGGAACTGGAGAAGCTGTACTATCTGCCATTTAAGTGAGCTGCATTCCTATTGGTAAGCAGTTTTAAGAGCTTGCAGTGCTGAGACGTGTACAAATTGTATAAACTGTATTGAAAATTAAAATGTACAAGTGAGAATGTGAGCTATTTTACTGACTGTCGTTTTACATAAAAGTTAAATGACACAAGCAGTATAGGGTTCAAATATCAAATTGACTGTTTCCTCTCTATTCTAGTACTGTTTTAATAATCAAAACTGCTTTGAAATATCTAAACAATAACACCTCTACTATCATTGTTTAAAAAGTACTAAAGCAAGATGGAAACTGGCTTACAGTGTGATATTCGGGGTTCCATACTGCCAGGGTTTAAAAAAAATTACAGCAATATTATAGCTGCCAATAGGGATCTTTTGAAATACCAATTTATATTAAAAATATTACTGCTTATAATTTATACAAAGCAAGAACTGTCTGTACACTACTTGAGCTTTCTGAACACTGCACTGAACAAAGTGGCAGAAGCAGATTTCTTAAGTAAATACAGAGGTAATTTCTTTTTAAATGGACTTGTATACCTGAAGAAATAACGGAGCAGCACCTTCAACTGAATAGGCTTAACTACTATATAGTTATTGGCAGGGAATTTTTTCTATCAAGATAATTCTACAAGGATATGCTAAAAGCCAGTGCTTGAGCTACATGATTTATAGAACTATTCTACAATACTGTAAACTTCTTATTTTTGAATACAGATAAGGAGTAATATGTGGGAAGTGTACTATGTATTAAGTTCATAAAGGAGCTGAACCTATGATCAAGGGTAATGTGATATTTGATGTCAGATAAATGTTTATCTGAACAGCACATTTTTTTTTGGCTTTCATTCTGTGTTCAATCACTGTATAAAATATTACTGTTCTCTTCAATGACTTTCAAAAATAAGTTTTATTGTTCTAACTTTTCATTCTCATACCCAATCAAATATGCACTTAGTTGCTAATACTTGCTAACACTGTACAAAAATAAGCTGGTCAAAATTAATGGATTAGATGGTGGGTTTAAAATTTAATGTTGTGAGGCTGTGCTCATTTTAATTCAAAAGCCATAACTAATGCCAAGTTCTTTATTAAACCAATGTGTTCATGAAAAATTAAAAATCCCTGCCTGAAGAAATTGTTGGCCTAACAGGTTAAAGTTCACCTGGAATGCTAAAAGAAATCATTTGTGGAAAAATGTGCCATATAGATTGGATTCTGTGAATATCAAATTGTAGCTCTCTAAATTATGTAGCACCATTTTTTTTAAGGCGCTATGGTCCTGTTAGTTTCATTTGTCTGGACGAATACATGCTTCATTAGAAATTGTAAGTACACATTTATCTTTTTGGTTTGCTGTGCAGTCTTTTCTTTACCCGAAGACCTTTAACCTTGTATGTAAATCCTGAGGTAATAAGGAGTGGAAGGAAATCATTTAAAATGTGAAGAGGTTGGAGTGAAGCGCCTTCCTTTTGGCAGTGTAAGTATGGTGTGCTGAGTCCAACAATCCTCTGCTTGGTGCCAGTGAGTATAGAGAATACTGCAATGTAACTTGTATGTGAGGGCTGCTGTTGACTTCCATTTTTCTCTCTGCTGGTGAGAAATATAATTGCTGTAAACTCAGAGAAAATGGTTATTTATTGAAGTAGAACACATTTTGGTAAGAAGCAAATGTTGACAGGCAGTGTTTCTAAGTTGACTTCATTGCATTCATTTTTCTTTAAACAGAAGTTGTTTTAAGATTTGTAAATGAGTGCAGATCCAAAGAATATTCTCAAATGTTTGAAATTTAAATCCATAAGCTAGTTTACATGTAAAGCTGGAAAAGATCTGGGGTAATATATAAAATCTATATAAAAAAGTATTACTGTTCATGGATTTTATTTGCATCTGTAAATTCCCTTTCCATCTACTCTTCACTTATCCCAAAGTCAGAAAACCTGATTACCATGCTTGTGTACATTCCTGAAATTGTCAAATGTAAATCTTCCTGAAACTGTAATTGCCTGAAGTTCTGAGTGCAGATTTGTCTAAAATAACAAGCAATGAAGGAAGCAAAAAATGAAGCTTAACTTTAAATCTAGTTTGCCGAGCCTGCCTAATGAAAGTGCTTGAGTGGCCCTATGTGAACTAGAGTTTTTCAGTTCCAGCTGCTGCCTTCTCAGATTGTTTATGGGGGTGGGTTGAAATCCTGGCCATGCAGAAATCAATGGCAAAACTCCCACTGATTTCACTCTGGCCTAGATTTACCCAGTGTCCTAAAGACTGAGAGTTTTAAAATGAGAGATTATCTAGAATCTTCCAGGAATGAAGAGTAGCAAGTTGAGATGGAGGAGACGTTTTATAAAAGTGTAAGGGTTGAATCTTGGGCAATTGTTTTAAATCTTAGAAAAAATTGATCACACTTAGTATAAAGGTTCCAAAAATGGTTTTAAAAGGGTTAGTAAATGATTGATTAGTTGTTAGTCCAACCGGTCAATACTTTTCTTTATTGCTATATTTTGTGATCCACTATAGCTTATGATCTATAATAGCTTTTACTGATGTACTTAGAATCATCTTTAACATACTATTGATGTTGGTAACATTCTTTATAACAGCTATTAATAATTTGTTAGCCATTTATAAATGGCACCTTAATATAAAGTGTGACCAAAAGGTTACCGTGGACTCCGGGCACTGGTAGTGTGACATCACTGGTGAGGGGACTTGAAGTGCTATTGTTGCTTACAAAGAAAACATCAGGCTGTATGTTTTAACTTGGCGGAGGGAGTTGGCTGTAATTGAAAATTGGATACCTCGAGTATTTATTAATCTCACAGGATTAGTGTGTGTGTTCTCAAGTAGTTTGATAGCGCTAGCACAGACCAGTGCATCTTCTCATCTAAACGTGTTTAAATATATGCTGTGATTGTTACAGGTTTAGCTGCATCTATGACCCATTTAGGGCAACCCTCAGCTCACAGTCCTCATGTCTTCACCTCTCCTGGTGGGGGGAATCAGATGATTTCTCACACTCTTAGATAGGGTCCTGGACTACAGCTGTCTGCACCAACTGTGCTCGCTTATCTGATCTAATTGAGTTTAGCATCTGCAGTTCTTCCCTTCAGGAGTAATTTAGGGTGTTTACATGTATGTTTATCTTACCTAGAGTCCTTGGCAGACCTGTCTCTTTCTAACCTTTGGGAGTCTGGGACTCAGTCTCTTCTCTTAACACATTCTCCCCCTGACTTTAAGAACCTCTTATTAAATCCAGTCAGAACTTTTGTTCTCAAATTCCCAGGCTTTAATATGCTCCCCCAAACCAGTTTGAACTCTGCAGATAGTGGAGCTAGAGCATCAAATTAAAAGGCCCTTGCATTATGCCTCAAGTGTTTTGTAACAACCCCCCAAGTGTGTGTGTGTGTGTGTGTGGATGTTTTATGTCAAGTTATTGTCTTGCCTTCCTGGTTGTTTTCCCAATAGTTGATTTAATCCAAGATACTCATACACTAATTATCCCACTAACCAGGTCAAGATACAGTATACATAAATTATTACTGGCAGCTCTAAATCAATGTTGCCCTCCACAAATAATAATAGGCAGATCATTAATATCCTGATTCAATCAATAGACAAATGAGCAAAGGTTTTGCCTTAGAACCTGCTTTTTAGTGCAGGCTTTAATGGATTTCATCTGAATAGAATTTGTAATTTCCTTTCAGTGCAAGACTAGTCCACTAATATTTTACTGATTTTCAGTCAGGGAACAGTGTGCTGCAGTTGCTTTGAGCTTCCATTCTTGGAGGGCATTCTATTCCTGAGATGTACTATTGTGCCCTGTTGTAATTATGACAGGCGTTCCTTTTGATAATAAAAAGAATGAGGAGTACTTGTGGCACCTTAGAGACTAACAAATTTATTTGGGCATAAGCTTTCGTGGGCTATAGCCCACTTCATCAGATGCATGGAGTGGAAAATACAGTAGGAAGAGATACACACACACACACACACACACACACACACACACACACACACACACACACACAACATGAAAAGATGGGATTTGCCATACCAACTCTAATAAGACAAATCAATTAAGGCGGGCTATTATCAGCAGGAGGAAAAAAAACTTTTGTAGTGGTAATCAGGATGGCCTATTTCAAACAGTTGACAGGAAGGTGTGAGTAACAGGAGGGGGGAAATTAGCTTTCTTTCTACTGTATTTTCCACTCCACGCATCTGATGAAGTGGGTTTTGGCCCACGAAAGCTTATGCCCAAATAAATTTGTTAGTCTCTAAGGTGCCACAAGTACTCCTCATTCTTTTTGCTGATACAGATTAACACGGCTACCACTCTGAAACCTTTTGATAGAGATTTATATGCTTAGTTATATCCTGAAATGCAAACATGATTCAGTAGGAATAGATAGTGAAGCATTATAAAGTTTTTGATCTTTCCTCTTGCATTCCTTTGAGGGGATTAAGACTCAGCTCAGTTCCCTCCTCTTTTTAACACACAATCCATATAAGTTCCTGAGGAGAAGACATGTGACTCGATGGACTACAGTGCTCCCAATTTGCTTCTCATCTTTTCTACTGATGTTTACACTGCATATATTAATGGCCGCAAGACATGTGAAACTGGACAGTAGGCATCTGATTCAGGAAAGGCTATAGTCATCCGGTAGGAAGAAGGAAGTACTTGGATCAATTAGCAGTAACCTTACCCCTCCCATTAACTATATCTGTTCTCTGATAGTCAAAATAGTGCAAAGTATAGAGTTTCAGTGGATTCATCACTGCTCCTTGTTAAGCAAGAAGTGACAGTAGCTGGAAACTCTTCCAGCTTGCCAGGGAACTACACTGTCATCTTAGATGAGGACCTAGCAAGCATGACCTATCTGAGCCAGACTGATGGCCGAGAGCTGTGCCCTCCACTGGCTGCCTGTTCATTTTGGGGTCCAATTTTGAGACTGGTACTAATCTTTAAGACACCTATCCATTTGTTGCCTACTGAGATATAAGCACTCAGCAGGTAGACTGAAAATTAAAGCCTATGTTGATACTCAAGGGATGTGATGGTTATATTTCTCTTATTTTTAAGAGTTTGCAGTCTGTGGGTTTTGGCTCGGGCCCTAAATCAGAATCTCTTTTTTTTTTTTTTTTTTTTAAAGAGATACCATTAAATCATTCCTCCCAGAATGGGACTAGGCAGCCTCCAGTTTTTTTTCGTACCCTTCACTAGACTAGACTGGGATAAGCTTTCACTCCCAGAAATGTCCCTGCATTATGTTCTTAGGTTTCTCTGCAGAGTCACATGTGTAGCCTGAGGCCAGTGGTGGAGGATGTAGTACCACTTCACATTTTATTTCTTCACATATCTAATCTGACAGGTTTAATTTTCACTGTGGCATGTCTCCCAGGTATAAAAAAATCTCACTCAGAGATTGTTAGGTTTGTGTTCTTCCTATAAGAGTGGCCAAGTTTTCCTCTCTACGGGGATAGGTAGTAAAACATTCCCAGCCTCCCTATGGGGGACGTAAGTGAAATGTTGATCTTTGTAGAAGGGGTCCCTCCAGGTCAGGGTTAAGGCTTGTTGGCAGACTGGTATAGGAAAACTTGTATTATTACATCCAGCACCTTTTACCACTCAAACTCACATTAAATACTGAAAAGAACCTTCTGAGGCTTTGAAAGTTGTACTGGTATAATTATTTTGGTTAGAGGGGTATGAATTCTTAAAATAGTTATACTGATAAAATCCCGTTTTGGGGGTACATTTATATATTGATGTGAAGGTGAATGATTCTGGTGTAAATATTCCCCCTCCCCCTGAATAGCTATGCCAGTATAAAAGCACTTTTATAGTGATATAATTGCATCCATATTGGGTTATTTTTGCCATTTTTACTATACTATAGTCTGAATAGACTATCCAAGCTTGCTTACTAATTTTTAACATTGATATAAAGAATTTCAAAATGTGTATCTTACTAACTAGAATCCAACTAGTAATTTCAAGATTTCTCAGCTAAAAGTAGTGCCCAGTAATCATTTCAAAGCACAAATATCTTCCTACAACATGAACATCAGTGATGAACTTTGCAAATTGGGCACGGGAGAACAAAAATAAGGAAACATCTCACTCTCCCCACACTGATCTGGACTGAAGCTGCAACAGCTTGTTTGACAGCATGAATGGACGTATCATTGAAACGCAATAGAAAACTTGCTTCAGATAAATGATGCATAGTAATGAATTGGTTGTTTAAAAAAAATAGTTCTGTTACCAAAATTTTGGCAACAATTGAGCTATTGTCAGACTTTGCACACAATGTAAAATTGGGTTGTAGACTGAAATTTATGGGAACTTGTAAACTTACCTATTTGTCTGCAGTATTTTAACTTTGATCCCAAGCTATATTACTAGATTTTGCCTTATGAATATCAGGATTGATTAATGTGACCTGTTAGGGTCCTTTTACTCAGTCAGAAGTCAACTGCGGTCATTCTAAAGAAGAAATGTAGTGTTTCCCATACTGAAAAAGGACCACTGGGAGTATATGTATGAGTTTCAAGCAGTACTGACAGCAGTAAAGGACACACTTGCTGCTGCTTAGGTAGTTGTGGTAAAGCAGTGACCAAGTTGTCAAGATTTAATCTCCAACGTGCTATATATTGATTAGTTAGCTTTTTGTATGACACATACTGGTTCTTTACAATGGAGCTTCTTTTTATGGTAGTCTAAGTGCTGACAAGCTGAAAAATTGTTACTGTTTTTTTATCCCACTGGAAGACCAATAGAAGAATATTACAAGCAGAATATAAAAATAGTTTACTGTGAAGAGGGTGAAACTCAGGACTTCAGATGCTCTTTTCAATACAAGCCTTTCCACAATGAAGTACAGAGAATAGCAACTCTCCTTCTGAGGCCATGTTCCAGGATATACTTCATCTCAGTTTTATGCAGGTGTATGAATACCCTATGTATGTGTGCTAGAAACAGAACAGACTCCTTGCTCTTATTCTGGTATGGAGTAGAAACATGCATGTGTTTGGTCGTACTTCTGGATGTGTCCAGCAAAACGCATTATGGTTAAATGTTCTATGCAAATTGTGAGGTGCTCAGGTTTATGATGTGTAAGTTTTCTGGCTTTTACTAAAGCTAACAGTTGAGAAAAGTTGGAAATTAAAAAAAAACAACTAAACACTTGCTATTGCTATCTGTAAACTTGATGTTTCTAGATAGTTGGGTAGAAAATTGCCCATTAACAACAATTACAATGCAGTCTCATTGCATGTGTAAGTGATGTGCTCATATTAAATATCTTGTCATGCTTCTCTTCATGTTCATTGCCAGGGTTCCAAAATAAAGTTGTTAGTACTTACTATTTGGATTACACTAGCAGCTAGAGCCCCTGTTGTGCTCAGTGCTGTATATACACATACTAAGACCATCCCTGCCTTCTAGAGTGTACAGTCTAAATAGATAAAACAGACAAAGGGAAGGACAGGAACTATTCACCCCCATTTTAAAGATGGCAGATAGAACTTACATGATTAGCCCGAGCACCACCTGAAATCTGTCAGGCGTTGACCCCAGATGTTTCAGTCTATCACCTTTACCACAAGGCAACCCTTTTTATGCTCATTGGCAAAAACAAAGAACAAAAACCCCAAAAAACCAACTTCTTACCAAAGAACAATCCTTGCCTTGAGTGACCAAGGCAAAGCAAATGCTCAATGTAATGGGTAGTAGTTGAACAAAGGTCTAGTATCACTTCCATGTTCCTGTGATTGCCAGATACCATTCGGTTCCAACTCCTGCTGTTGAGCAAGCTATTAGTTCCTCAGGCTTGGTCTACACTACCCCCCTAATTCGAACTAAGGTACGCAACTTCAGCTACGTGAATAACGTAGCTGAAGTTCGAAGTACCTTAGTTCGAATTAGTTCGAACTTACCTTGGTCCACACGCGGCAGGCAGGCTCCCCCGTCGACTCCGCGGTACTCCTCTCGGCGAGCTGGAGTACCGCAGTCGACGGCGAGCACTTCCGGGTTCCAGACTAGACGCGATAAGTCGAACCCAGAAGTTCGATTTCCAGCCGTCGAACTACCGGGTAAGTGTAGCCAAGGCCTCAGAATCCAAGGGTAACTGTCAGGCAATTTATCTGTGCCATATGTAACTATGCAGTATTCTTAATCTTATCCTGGTCTGTCCGTTCTCTATGCTGTTTGTGTAAACCCAACAGGTGTATTATGTCTCAAATTTAGATGGTAAACTCTGCAGGATAGGGGTCGCCATTTATTCTATACAGTGCCTAGCATCATAAAGTCTTTGTAGAAATTGGGGTGTTTGGGTGCTATCATACAAACAATTAGGACAGTACAAGAAGGTTGCTAAAGAAAATAATGTGATGAAATTAAGAAAGGGAAAATTTAGACTGAACAGCAGGGGAAATTTCCTACTGTGAAACTGTCAGGTTGTGAAATACTCTGCATGGGAAAGTGGTGACAAGCCAGTAGCAGGGCAGCTCTTCACAAAAGTCAGGCAGCGTTTTCCCCTAGGGGCTGGAGATGGACCTGCGCTAGTAAGTTCCCCATCTCTGGACCTTGGCCTAGTCTATACTTAAAAATTAGATTGACTAAGCTACGTTATTCAGGGCTGTGAAATTTTTCACACCCTGAGCACTGTACTTTGGGCGATCTAGCCCCTAGTGTAGACATGGTGAGCCCAATGGATGAATTCTTCCGTCGACACAACTACTACCTCTCAGAGAGATGGAATAACTATATGAGTGGACAAACCCCTTCTGTCAATGTAGGAAGTGTCTACACTATGGCACTACAGCTGCAGGGGCTGTAATGCAGACATGCCCTTCACTAATCACTAACACCAAGGTGAGAGTGGGGTTGACAGAAGGGAAAGTGGGTGGTGAGGGGAAATGAGGTGTCAATGTGACACTTGTCCACCAGACAGACATATCAGCAGGTGAGGAAACTGAGGCAAAGGACTGGCGAAAGATAATTTGGGGGTGGGAGTCTTTCTGTATAAACATGTAGTTGATGTATTGTTTCACCAAATTAATATAGTGTGCCTTTCTCTCTCAATAAAGGTTTCTTTGTTTTATACACAGATCCATTGTTTGTGATGGGAGAAGTATTTCCCTAGCCTCTGTTTGCCAGAAGCTGGGAATTGGCAACAGGGGATGGGTCACTTGATAGTTAACTGTTCTGTTCATTCCCTCTGAAGCACCTGGAATTGGCCAGTGTCAGAAGACAGGCTGTTGGGCTAGATGGACCTTTGGTCTGACCCAGTATGGCCATTCAGGAAAGCAATCTAGGTTCTTCCAGGTTTCTGGGCAGGGGCTTGAGCCAGTACATTTGTTAATTTCAAGAGAAACTCCTAGATATTTGAGCCCAGCTCTTCTTCTTGTCAGTAACACCTGGCATAAGACGTGTTTAGAACACTTAAAAATTATTTAGGGAAAGCACTGTGGTGTTCACTGGACAAATATTCTAGCATCTTACCTAAAATTTGATTAACACCTTGTCTACGCATGTAGGGAATTCACTGTAGAGAATGATCCTACAATGGCAGTCAGCTGGATTCATTGGTATAAGAGGTACCTTCTTTTCTAACATTTATCATTCTATATGTATTTGGCTCTCTGAATATTTTCCTCAGTCTTTTTGGCCTGGGTCAATATCTGGTCTTTCCTTTGGCGACCTCTCACTCCCCTAAATACCAATACAGCCAAATGCATCTTCAGTTAGTATTTATAAACACAACTCGTGCAGATTTTCTACAAGAATAGAATTTTAATGCAAAGAAAGATCTCATGACATACTTCATAGCGTTTGTTTTTTTTTTTTTTGGCACCATGATTTTTACAGTATACCATGATAAAGAACGGAGCTCTCAAGAGATTTACAGAATACCAAGTTCACATGGGTGGAAGGTGATTTGGGGTCTAAAATCAGGGTCCAGGGTAGGACTTACATTATCTAATCTAAAACTGCATGTGAGGGTAGTTCTCTGTGCTATGCTTCTCGAAATACTTGTACAAACCTTCAAGGTGAAAGTGTAGCTGGCCAGGAAGATGATAGAAGAAAGCTATGGTCACTTTTAACCATTTTGTCAAAGTGAGAAATGGCTTATGAGAATTATAGCAGAATAAATACTTGTCAAAACTTCATCTTAAGAAAGAGCTTACAAATGACTGATTTGATATGGTCTGTGCTTTAGACAGGAACAGCATGAGGATATGGAACATCACACAGACTGTCTCAACAGTGCTCTTATCCTCACAATCTGAAAGCCAAAATTAATACTAAGTCACTGCTGGTATTCCAGCAAATGTTTGACACTCTGCCATAAAACATGAAGATGAGCATCTTAAAACCTTTGCCTTTACTTAATCATTGGGCTTGTACCATGATTTATGCCATCAATTTTGCAAGTCATGCCTTCAGAGGCTATGGAGTATCCAGCAATATCTGATGCTACCAAATATGCTGATTTGCTTTTATTCTAAAACCAGATGCAGAAGCCCAGGACCAGGTGAAGATATTTCAATAAATGACATTAAAATAAATACATAAGCTGGAAGGTCAGTGACTCATGAGCAATTTGTTCTAAGTAATGAACTGATATAAATTCAACACTCTCTATATCATGGATAAATTTTATACCTAGTTGGTAGACCCCTGGTAGTTTTCTTTTTTCCAGCTTTCTGTTCATTTCAGAATAAGTGAAATGTTTGACTTTTATTTTCAAGTCTTGTTTCAAAGAAAAAAATTAAGTCTTCACACTGATACTGACCAAAGTAAAGGGGCTTATAACTAAAGTTAAGATTTTGTCACTATTATTTTTAGTAAAAGTCACGGACAGGTTATAGGCAATAAAAATTCACAGGACCTTCTGACTTCACTAAAAATAACTGGGAGGCAGGGCTAGGAAAGGTGGGGAGCAGGAATGACAGCTGGAGTCCCATGGGGTGGAACAGGCAGGCCGAGCCCCCCTGCCATTGTGGGGCGGGGGAGGTCAGAGCCCTGTCCCTCCCACCATGGGGGGCACTGCCCCAGCTCCAGTGGGAACACGCAGCCCTCACTCCAGAGATGGCTGTAGCTGTGGGGCACACATTCCCAGTTCCAACCCCAGCCACATACGCACAACCCTAACCACAGCCAAGGGTTAGGGGAAACAGGGCCCTTGGAAGCCATGAGGGAGGCAGACGGCACCTGCTGCATCCCCCCCTCTGCAAGCTGTGGTGCAGGGGTGCACGGTCCTGGCTCAAGCTGCAGGGCTCAGGTGCATGGTCCTGGTTTGTCCATCTCTGGGTTCCAATCCCTCCTTCTGAATGGAAAAGCACAGGGTTAAAGATGGATTCCAGTTCAGGTGACATGATCACATGTCACTGTAAGATTTCATTACCCACTTGCCAGCACACAGGTATACAGACTTAGAAATAAAACAGAGCCATCTCCTGGTTAATGGGAGCCATCAAGATTCTAAACCACCATTAATGGCCCGCACTTTGCATAATTACAATAGATCCTCAGAGTTATATTTCATATTTCTAGTTTCAAAGACAAGAATAATACATTCATACAAATAGGATGAACATTCAGTAGATTATAAGCTTTGTAATGATATCTTACAAGAGACCTTTTGCATGACGCATATCTGTTACATCATATTCACACTCATTAGCATATTATCATAAAATCATATAGAGTGCAACATCACAACCACTTTTCTTTAGTACAATCCTTCATCTTCTGATTTTTTTTCAGCACAGAGCAACTCAGAGGATGGCATAACATGAAGCCCAGAAGACTGTCAAAATCTGCAATAGCTTGAAGCAGCAAGATGGTGAGAAGAAGGGTTCTACTAAGTCATAAAAAGAAGATGGGGTGCTGAGTATCAAAGGAATAATTTATGTCCCACAATAGCTCCAAAAATTATGCTTTTTTAAAAGCTTATTTGGTAATTATTTTACAGTACTTTGGGCTCTAGGGATTACAAAAAGTGTTATGAAGCTTCTCTATCTGAAATGGCAAGAGAGAGATCTAAATGGCAACTTTTAGCCTAAAATTTTCATTCAGCAACAGCTTGAATTCTCCATCATGCCACCTTTAGTGGCGCACATACCCATGTAACTAACATAAAACAATGTAACAAAAATACACTATTCTCTTAGTCCTTTCCCTAGCTATTACATCTTCACCTGCAGCTAAATCAGTCAGCTGGTGTACCACCATTTAAAAGTTGTTCCCAGCAATAAATGCTTCATGAAGTCCTCCTTTTCTATACCTGTTAATCTGCCCCAAATAATTACTTGCGAATAGATGAGAAATCCAACCTACCAAAATTTCAACTTGGTATGTTGTTTAATAGTTTCACTGAGGTTCAGCCAGGTCAGGGAGAGATGTGCTGGCGTGTGTATGTATAATGTGAGACTATGGATTAGAACTTCAGCTGGCATAAATTGGTATGGGTTCACTAACTCCAGTGGAGCTAAGTTGATTTATACCATCGGGGGGCTGGGCCCCAGGAGACTGCTAAAGAGAGGAATTTAGACACTAGTAGTGAAGTACGATCTTCACAACTTAAATGAAATTTAAAAAAAGAAGTCTGTCAAAACTACTTGTCTACCCAACCACCCTAGAAGGTAGGCCTTGTGCCTATGAGTGTGTAAAGACAATTGCCCTTATAGACCTATGCTTCAGTCTGGCCTTGGCCATAGCATTTCTGCTTGCATCTAAATGTGATGATTGTGAAATACTTATTATACAGCTGGATAGTTTTTTATCTTGAACCTCTGTAGAAATCTACTTCTTCCATTGCTTAGCAAGAGATTACCAGTCATAAGTGTCTTCTCATTAAAAATTCAAGCTGCCTTTCATGTCTGGAAAGCAGCAACTAACAGCCTGGTTCCAGTAGCCTTTGAAGTCAATAGAAAGACTTCTATTAACTTCACTGGGTGTTGATGCCTGCCCCAATTGAGTTGTTTTCAGTAGCTCTGGGGACATCAGAGCTATACATTATGCCATGTGTGATTTTTAGGAAGGGTAGTTGCTCTCCACTCTCTCTTAACTTCCATTATTCTGAAACAGTAAGTGCCTTTTCTACCAGATAATAAACCGTATCACTGAAGCTATGAATTCCACAATCACTATGCAGGCTTTGCAGAACTAAGCTGCTTTTACTGGAATTTTCCACAAATGTCTCTTGAAATTGTTACAAGAGGGCACCACTTATAAAATGAATAATATTGGGTCAAGTGAGCCCACAGAGGTAGGGATGAAACAGGTTTATCTAACCATAAGTAAGAGAAAAGCCAGGGATTCCATTAAGGTCTCGATGGATTTTAGGTAACATTTTCCAAAGTGGCTTTGGCGCACAGTCCACTGAAAGTTAATGGGACTTAGGCTCCAAAGGCATTTAGATTGCTATTGTCAAACTAATGTGAAAGATATTCAGATGGGTGTCAGTCCAAAACCTTAATATAGTTTGATAAAAAACAATATTTATCTTCACCTGTGTTTGATGCTTTGTTACAGTGCGTCATCCGATGATCAATGGGAGGGTTGCCTAAGCAAACACTGCAAGATTGGGCCCTTCATGGGACTTCTGTATTTTATTTATATAAAATAATAAATTAGTCTTTTGTTTAAAACAGTGTTCTTTACCTTTCCAGACTACTGTACCCCTTTCAAGAGTCTGATTTGTCTTGCCAACCCAAGATTCACCTCTATTTAAAAACTACTTGCTTACAAAGTCAGGCATCAAAATACAAATGTGTTACAGCACACTATTACTGAAAAATTGCTTACTTTCTCATTCTGTCTGCATGAAATTTTATTTTTTACTGACCTTGCTAGTGATTTTTATGTAGCCTGTTGTAAATATCAGGCAAATATCTAGATGAGTTGATGTACCCCCGGAAGACCTCTGCGTACCCCGAGTGGTGTACCTCTGGTTGAGAACCACTGGTTTCAAATAAGATAGTGTTTTCAATACAAAAATACAGTACATTTCTAGCAAACAGGATGCAACTTCTTTTAATTTCTCTCTCATTTATCTGATATGACTCTCCTATGCTGGCTAGAAGCCCTGTCTGATTTTCCATTATATTTATTTTATTTGTGTTTGTTTTTCTTTCCAATATTTTTGAGAATTAGTCATTTGGCAATTACAGAAGCCTTGTTGGTACATTGCAGTGCTCCAACTATAAATATTTGTGGATCTGTGGGCAAATTAGAATTTAAGTTTAGTTTAATTTATAATCATTTCCAGAAAGAATTAATTATCAGATGAATCCACATTTAATGGTTATTAAAGTGGCCAATAATGCATGTCTTTACTTGCATGAACAGGCATACAGATGTCAATAGGACCATTCTTCTAAAGACAGACTACCTGTGTGACTAAGGTCTGGAAAATCCAGCCCCAAGTTGCCATTTTTGTCCTTGAAATTCCAGCTTTTTGTTTGTTCTTTTTTTGAAAATCTTGGCTAAAGCGATTAGTGATTTTGGGTATCCAACTTGAGACACTTAAGGAGTCTTGATTTTTCAGAAGGGTGGTGTTCAACATTATCTGGAAAATCAGGCCTCTTTAAAGTGTATGTAGTTGGACTTTCAAAAATGGAGGCACCCAAAATCATTTTACTTTTGAGAATCCCAGACTCTCATTTGTTCAATGATAGTATATTTTAAATGTCTCATTAGCACTTTTGGTATAAGAAGATCTATGATAACCTTCATAAATTCTAAGGCCCAAAGGGACCACTGTGATCATCTAATCTGACCTGTATAACTTCCGCAAAATAACTTCTAGTGCATAGCTTTTGAAAAACATCCACTCTTAATTTTAAAACATTCAGTGATGGAGAATCGACTACAACCCTTGGTAAATTGTTCCAATGGTTAATTATTCACCATTGAAAATTAGGCCTTATTTTCCATTTGAATTCAACTTCTAGCTATTGAATTGTGTTGTACCTTTTTCTAGATTTAAGAGCCCATTATTAAATATTTGTTCAGCAGGTACTTAGAGTGTAATCAAGTCACTCCTTAACCTTCCCTTTGTTAAACAAAATAGATTGAGCTCCTTGAGTCTATCACTATAAGACATGTTTTCTAATCCTTTAATCTTTCTTGTGGCTCTTCTCTGAACCCTTTGTCCAATCCTTCTTGAATTCTGGGCACCAGCACTGCACACAGTATTCTAGCAGAGGTTGTACCAGTGCCAAATATAGAGGTAAAATTGCCTCTACTTCTACTCAAGATTCCCCTGTTTCTTCATCCCAGGATCACATTAGCGCTTTCAGCCACAGTGTCACACTAGGAGCTCATGTTGAGCTGATTATCCACTGTTGTACAAATTGTACCAGATCCATTATTTTACTTACTGTCCTAGCCAAGATATTTCCACCGCTGTAGTATCTGGGAGGCAAACACAGTGTATTACCATCATTATTTAGAGCCATTTCTGTAAGAAACTTAAACATGTACATAACTTTAAGCACATGAGTAATCTCCTGGAAGTAAGTGAGATTACTCATCTACTTAAAGTTAGACGTATGTTTATGTCTAACATAACCGGGTGAATCGGGGTTATATAATACAGAGGTTTGCATCATGCTTTACAGAAAAAAATAACACAAGATCCACATCCCAAGAATGTGAGGCCTTGATCCTGCTCCAACTGAAATCAGTGGCAAAGCAATCACTGGCTTCAAAAGGAGTTGAATTAGACCCTATAGTAAACAAGGGATTATAAACATTATGACAGACGGTGGGCTTGAGGTCTGGGACGGAGACATAGTTTAAAAAAAAAAAGGGGGGTAAGGGAAAATGAAAAAATTTAACCTGCTTAGAAGTATCATATGTCAAGTCTGTTCTCCTTAGGTTAAGCAATTGGTTTATATTTAGTAAAAGATTAGGGTATTTAAATGTTGTTGAAGCTAATCTTCCAGTAATAACCAGACTGATGTTCCTATGCAAATATCAGCAATCAGGTTTATTAGCTGATCATCTTCCCTAACTGTAAATAGTGCCAATTATTATGTTCACTTAATTCATACAGATCTCTGCTTAAGCAGAGGAACACATTATGAAAGACTTGCTTTCCACTAGTTTCTTTTTTCTATTCAAGTCAGATAAATTATTTTTTGTAATCCATTTTAAATGCAAGGTTGTCCCATAATATAGTATGTTCATGGGAAAGTGTATTAATGCTATGTCTTGGAAAAGTTAGTTATTTCCTTCCTTGTGCAATCGTGAGAGGCAGAGAGCTTTCTTAAATTGATCTCAGCATTGTATGGTTAATCAGTCTCGTTCTAGACTTCTTATTCTTCACAATTTCCTTAACTCTTTCCTCAAACCAATAAATACCTCATTGTACTTTTTTTTTTACACCTGAACTGTGGCATGACCCCTTCTCCTGGAGTCCCTGCCCTCACACTGCCCCCCCCCCCAAGCTCCTGTCTCTTCTCCCCCCCCCCCGTTGCTAGTCCTTCCTTATTTTAAAAGGGGGGGGGGCTTTGGCCCCCTTCCCCCCCCTCCCCCCCCCCCCCCCCCGTTCTGGCGCCACTGATTGGGGACAGATTTTCAGAGATCACAACAGTTCTGTGTTGGAAGGAAGTACTATTATCGCCTTTTAAGGGGTGGGGAACTGAGGTCCAGAGAGGAAAAGTAACTTGCCCAAAATCACACAGGAAATCTGTGGTAGAGCAGAGAATTGAACCCGAGCCCACTATATTCCAGGCTAATCACCAATTAGGCAAGAAGCAGAGCACATTGGTCAGATTATTAATCCAGATAAAACGAGATCCCTGGCCACTACCATCAAGCATAGGTGCCGACTCTGTGGGTTCTCCAGGGCTAGAGCACCCAAGGGGAAAAATTAGTGGGTACTCTGCACCCACCGGCAGCCAAGCTCCCCCCTCTTGCCTCCTTTTCTCCCCCCACCAGCGCGCCTCGTCTCTGCTCCTCACCCTCCCTCCCAGCGCTTCCTGCTGCCTAACAGCTGTTTGGTGGCGCTTACAACTTTCCAGGAGGGAGGGGGAGGAGCAGGGACGCGGCGCGTTCAAGGGAGGAGGTGGAGAAGAGGCAGGGCAGGGGCGGGGACTTGGGGGAAGTGGTGGAATGGGGGCATGGCAAGGACAGTGCAGGGGTGGGGCCAGGGGCAGGGGAGGGGTCGAGCACCCACCAGGAACAGGGAGTCAGACACTATGTCATCAAGCAGCCTCCAGCTTCAGACTACAACCAGCTCAGTATTAACCTGTCCAGATGGGACATCAAGCAGCTGGCAACTGTCAAATACTTGGGAAATGCTCTAGACAGTTCTGGAGGATACTTGAAAGATGTAGACACTTGTATAGCAGCAGTGACTGCCATGTTTTGGGCCTTCAGTGGCCTCTGTGGGAGCATTGTGACATCAACCTTACCATGAAGTTGTGCATTAGAACCAAGTATATACCGCCTTTCTTGTATGGCAATGAAACTTATTGTACGGCAATGAGATGAAGAAAGCTGAAGAGTGGTGGATTGACATTTTTCAATTCTTGTAGCTCAGCTGCTTCATATTAACTTGCAGGACAAGATCAACAATGAGGATATTCATAGCTGAACCCACCAACCACTTTCATCAGCAGTGGTTTGGAACCGGTGGCTTTCTTGGTAGAGACATATTACTAGGATGGAAAACACCTGCAAATGACAATGTGTTTACCAAGGAATGGTGGTACATGGTGATCATGTGGTCACCAATATCTTTATTGGTGTAAGGACATCACCAATGGTGGCCATAAATTGAATATCCAGCCAGACCACCTTAAGGAACTAGCTAGAGATTGATCTGGACAGTGCTTGAGCTGTAATGAGGTCATGTCTCTTTGGGATTCACCAGGATTCATAGATTTTGAGGCCAGAAGGGACCATTATGGTGGTGGTGGTGGTGATACTGATGTCCCTAACCACTGGAACGTTGTTCTTCTCAGCTGTAGCTCAGGTATCTGCCCACTTCTAAATGATGAAATATTTTTGGATTGTTTTCCTTAATTTCTTTTGCTATTTTTATACTGTCCTCTAGTCTTGTAAAAAATATATATTTCTGCATTGACAATGCTTGTCCTTATTTCCTGTCCTAAACTACTATGTAGTGCCAGATTTTCAAAAGAGCTCAGCCCCTGTACATGCACATCAATCAGGGTCTGATTTTCAGAAGCTTAATCGCTCAGCGTGTAGAGTTCTTTTGAAAAATCTGCCCCTTCGTGTATTTCTATATTGATGAACATTTCGGTGGGGGCCAAGTCATTCTTATACACAGAGTATTACTAAAGTGTGTTGTGGTTCTTTGAGATAGTGGCTATGTATGGTAAATGTAAGTTATCCCTGATTTTATATTTATATGAATTTTTATAGAAAGCAGCAATATCCTGCTTCCTAACTAGTTTATTTTTAAGGTGAGGCAGAGAAGATAATGCTGACTAATATGTTTTACTTCATCTCTAAGACTAAGAAAATGTATGCAATTGAACTGCATAATGGTAAACCAGGAAAGGAAAAAAGAGAGCTTCAAATGAACCACAGTGTGAATGAGCCAGATATACAAAATATATCGTTGGCTGATGTGCAGCTTCATGGCTTTTTATAAGCAGTGCCATATTCCCCTAGAAGATTGGTATCCTTTGATGTGTTTTCAAAAAATATGGAGATGGGAAAGAATGAGCATATGTTCATTGAATATATGGCGATGAAAAGCCACAGTTATCACTGTTTGGGAAAGTATACCACATGGACAGTGGCGTGCAAGTGTCCTACCTCTTCCCCACTAATGCACTTCAGTCCTGTCCTGAAGGGACCGCTTCCAGGCATGAGAAAACAGCTCAGACAATAGCAATTCAATTCTTAGCATTTTCTAAGATTGCTAGTTTTAATAGCATTTTTTTGCAATGTAGACACCTGTGCACTAGAAGCTGGACTGAGACTTCAAGCTCATTTCACAGAGACTAGTGAGCTCTATTGAAAGGCTTTTTATTGAGCCTTTAGTTATAGTTTTTATGCATGAATCACTGGGTGAAATTCCATTGTCTCTTATGCAGGAGGTCAGACTAGATGATGTTTCCTTGTGGCCTTAAAATCTATGAATTACGAAAAATTGCTTCAATCATGTGTAGAAATGAAGTCTGGCCTCAGCATCAAGCAGATATCATTTGACAGCAAAGGAGTCTGACAAAATACAAGAAGTGAGGCAGAAAATAGTAGCATTTACATAATCAGAACAAGTTTAATTGGCTAAACATACCCAAGTCAATAGAACTACTTCTAACGTAAGGTGTGACAGAGAGTCTGGTATGCGTCAACAGTGTATATTTCATAAGGAACAGACATCTTGGTGAGAGATTAATAATGGGAAAATACATCCTGCCTCTAAACAAGATAGTGAATTGGTTTCAAAGTTAATGTTTGGTTAATACCATCATCCAAACACTAGCTTGGGAAATACCAGTAGCTAAGGTGGAGACATGAATTTAAGTAAGAGGAGGTGACACAAGGTGCTGTTATCTGGCCCTAGTAGAGCACAGCATCTATTGATGAGCAGAAGCCAATTCATCCTTAAGACACTGATTTCAGTTGTGTGTTAAGTTTCTGACTGAGCTGAGGTAACTTAATTTGATTTGTGTAGTTCTTAGAGAGGGGCGGGACAGGGGCGTAGCTACAGATGGGCCTGGGTGGGCTGAGGTGCACCTCCTTAGCATCCAGGCCCCCCTGAGCAGGGGTATGCAGCTGATACCAGTCAGCTCTGTGTTTTTGGGGAACCCGGGCGCAGTGTCTGGCCTGTCTGACTCATGAGGGACACCCCACCCCTCCGCTCTCTGCTTGAACCAAGACGGATCAGAGAAAAGGCTTGCAGAGAGCAGTGAAGGGCGTTTGGAGACACACCTAGCCCCCTCCTGACAAGGGTGACAAGATTAAGACCTCTCCATTTGCATACAGAATGGAGAGCAGAGACAACTCCCCTAGCCTCATCTGCATGAAAGATAGGACAGGGATGAGCATACAGAATGAAGAACAGAGAACCACCCTGAACTCTGGGACCAGAAAAGCAGGGAAGCCCTGTATCATGGGAATCTCCAGATGTTAATGAACCTACGTCTGCCCACACCCAGCTCAGCAGTTATCAGACTAGTACTGAATCCTTGATTGATATCCAAAATACTGAAGCAGCCTAGTTGCACTGTGAGCTCCTTGGAAGAAAATACCACTCATAGCCAAGAGTGATCAGCTCCTATTGTCTAACCTAAAGAAAACCCTTGGTCATCAGTTTACCCATAAACAAATCTAGTATTCTCCCTTGAACCATTGTTGTTTCTCTACAAAAAACCCGACCTATGTTCAAATAAGTGTTCTGATGCTTAGATCCAAACTATGCATCAGTTCCACTGGGACTCCATCTTCTCCTGACTGTCAGGGCCAGCTCTGGCTTTTTTGCTGCCCCCAAGCAAAAAAAAAAAAAAAAAACTGCGGCGTGGCCGGAGCGGCAGAGCAGAGGAAAAAAAAAAAACCTGCGGGGTGGCTGGAGCCAGGGTGCAGGGGGAGTCCCTGCACTGCAGACATGCCCCAGCTAGCGGGGGGAAGGGGGGCGGCCAGGGCTTCAGCAGGGTGCTCGCCACGCGGCCCCAACCGCTGCACCACCTGCCGGGAGGGCTCTGCGCCGCTCCGGTTGACGGGGAGGGAAGGATATGGGCTGCCCTGCCGGGCTTGCTACAGACCTGGCGCCGGCTGGGGCAGACGGAGTGTGCATCCCGCTCCCAGCAGGGTGCTCCCCTTCTCCATGCCTCCGCCAGCTACAGGGCGGCCGGATCGGCCAACAACAAAAAGCAGCCGTGCTGCCCTAGGATTGGGCAGAATGCCGCTCCGTAGAATCTGCCGCCCCAAGCACAAGCTTGCTCGGCTGGTTCTTGGAGCCGGCTCTGCTGATCATGCAGGGGGCTCTGCTTGTCTCCACCACTCAGGACCCTGAGCTACCACCATCACCTGGGAACCCTGACCAGTTCAAGCCTCATGGAGTGTGTGAGATTCCCCCCCCACCCCCCGTGTTTTCCTTTCTGACCTTAGGTATTAACCTTTAATAATGTATGTTATGTTGGTTTAGCCCTCCTTGTATAGTTATCACTATTATTCAATAAATGACTTCTATGGTTAAGTGTGTTGCTTCTCTCTTGCTGAACTTTACTTTTTTTGTGTTTTTAGCTTCCCCCATTTACTCTGCAGCAACACTTCTTTTACCTAAGCTAAAGATCCCTGCAGCGCCCAAAATACTGTGGGGTTTGCTCACCACGTAGGTTACTACCAGTACAATTGTTATGTGAGAGTGGGGATAGGGACGTGCTGGATCTGTGGCACATAAGGGTGGCAGCTTGAAAGTGCTGCTTCATCCAGCCCATTTTGTCCAGGGACATATAAGGGGTCAGCTTGAAAGTGCTGATTGACCTGGTCCACTCAGACTTGCTGTGTGTGTGCGTGTGTGTGTGTGTGTGTGTGTGCGCGCGCGCGTTCATCTGGGGCTGGAGGAACCAAGCCCTAGAGAACCTAGGTTCTGCAGGATAGTTCCATTGGGAGGGGACTTGCATAAGGGAGAAGTAGAGCTCCATATGAAAGCACACATGACACAAGCAGTACATTGATAGAATTACAGAACACCCCTCCCCCCCCCCAAGAGTAACCCGACTAAATGAGCATACTCCAAAGTAACGGGCAAATCTGGTAACACAGCAGCCATACACAATGAAGCGGCAAAGGACAGTGCTGCAGCCACACATCAGTGCCCTAGCTGTTCTGCCACCCCGCCACCCATTCCCCCAACCATACCATCGGGCCACTAACGGGTGGAGAGGGAAGGATTGGAAAGGAGGTGACAGGAACCAACCCCCCCACATATGGAGTCCTCCTGAACGCAGCATGGGCCATCTGTGCTCGGAAATCAACCCCATGCAGGGTGAGGGGTGGCTGCCCTGTATCTCCCCGGCTGCTGGAGGGGGAATGGTTGGCCCCCACGGGCAGCTGCTCTGAGAGGAGGGGGTAGCGGGCACATGGGGGTGCTGCGCTGGGTCCCTGGCATATTCAACAACACACAGCACCGCATCTGGTCCCTGTGAGTGTGGGGGCAAGGAGGAGATGCTATGGCTGTCCCCAGGAGAAGTGAGCTGAGCCTGGCGGTGAAGGAGCTGCTGGTGGTGATTGCCCAAGGTGAGGCATGCATGTGCCCAGCTTCGCAGGTGACACCCTGTGTGTGGGGGAAGAGGGCGTGGCAGCGGGGGGCAAGCTGAGCTAGCACAGTCTGTCATTGCCTGTCCACCCGAAAGTCTGGGTCCAACCAAATTTCTACTCCTACGCCACTGGAGCAGGGTCAGAGGTAAAAGGCAAGAACCTTATTTGCCAAAGAAACTATACAGAGATGGCTACACTTACCTTTGCAGTTGTGTGATTTCTGTATACACAACACTTTAAAAAAAAAAAACCCACAAACCAAAGCAAAACATTTCTAATTATATTCTAAAAGATCAGTCAGTGTTTCAATGCTCGTGAGTTTTGTTTTGTACTCAGCATCATGAAAAAAAAAATCACTGAATCTGTCACTTTGCTGCCTTTAATGAGTAGGATGTATTCCAGGACATAGCAAGTCCTCTGGATATGGTTATTTACCGTTTTACACTACCCAAATGTTTGTAGTTTGTGAATTTATATTGCACTGCGTATAGAGTGCTTCAGAATGGACCGGAACGTTTAAACTAGTACTGATTAAGAGAAAGCTGGCTAGTTGGTTGCAAATTACTAGTCACTAATTTTGAGCTGAGTGTTATATCGCCTTCAAATTTTTCAACTCTTTTTGTATAGAACTTATGTTAAGATGCCTACCCAATACAGTCCAAATCGTATTTTAATGCATCAATACCTAAATGAAGAAAAGGATATTTTTAATAAACAAATGACATTAACAGCATATCAATTGGCTGCTAGTCCTTGTCTGCCTGTGCAAACAGCACCCCCCTTCCCAAAACGGATTGTTTAGTGTATAAATATGGGAGCTGTGCATGGGCCAGTTCCTTTGAAGTGATATAAGCACATACTGCCAAATGCGAAGGACTCAAAACTATCTTTGGCAGATCTCGTTTCTCAGTGACTGAAATCTGGTTTTGATTATTCAGCCTTGTCTCTATTTTGTGCATGATTGTTGAGGGAGTCAAAGGTGGGAGGGGGGCAGAGCTATATTCCTATATGGGTTTCAAAGCTGAAGAAAGCCATGGGAGTTCAATAATATCTAATTGCAGACATAAAATATATATTTTACAGCTGACTCTGCTGTGGGAGATGTTTATGTAGCTGGCATTTTGCATGGAGGGTGGTTTTGCAGCTGATTACTCAGGTCAGAGGAGGTTTACAATCTGAATACTGATGAAAGAGCTTCTATAGCAGCTGAGACCAAAGATGATTGGCGAGGTAAATGATCATTTGTATTCCCCTTTGTACTGGATAGTAGTGCATGCTTTTACAGTAATGGGATCTGGCGGTCACTTGTTGAAATAGTGAGAGTTGGTACAACTGTACTTCATTAGAGAGATGGAGAGTGATTTTTAGTTCAGAAGCAAAAGGTCTGTTTCAGGGGAAATGCTTTAGCAGCGTGCATATGGCAGTATTTATAGTACTTTGTGCACCATGACCTGGATGGCAGTGCTGACTCACCTCTCCCTGAACTAAAACCAGCAGTTCATTTGATAGATTTTTAGGGTCTAAGCCACAATTTTCACAAGTGACTATTGATCTGGGGTGATTTAGTTTTTGGGTGTTCAATTTGAAACACCCCATAGCCCTGATTTTCAGAAAGTGCTGAGCACTCATTTTGTGGTAAACAGGTCCCTATATGGTGTCTCAGGATGGGCAGCCAAAGCCACTGGTAACTTTTCAAAATATTTCCCCTCACCTGCAAGCTAAAAACAGGACAAATGCAATTTCCAGCTTCCTCCAAAGATGAGGTTGGGTTTTTGGATTGTTACGAGCCTCCTAGTTCTGCAGCTACCCATGTTGTCCCTGCTTTGAGGATAAAGAGAGGACTTCACTCTTCAAATCTGCAGGGCTGTCAATCTAGCTCTCAGCTCTCCCTTTCAAGTGTTGTCAGGGCAAGATTAAACCAGGGGTGGCAACGTTTGGCACACGGCTCGCCAGGGTAAGCACCCTGGCAGGCCGGGCCAGTTTATTTACCTGCTGATGCAGCAGGCTCGGACGATCGCTGCCCCCATTGGCCGCGGTTCGCTTTCCCGGGCCAATGGGACGGCGGGAAGCGGCGTGGGCAAGCGATGTGCTGGCCATGGCTTCTCGCCACCCCTATTGGCCCAGGATGGCGAACCGCGGCCAGTGGGGGCCGCAATCGGCCAAGCCTGCCGCGTCAGCAGGTAAATAAACTGGCCCGGCCCGCCAGGGTGCTTACCCTGGCGAGCCGCGTGCCAAACGTTGCTGACCCCTGAATTAAACAAAGGGCATATTTGAAACAGAAATCACCCTTTAAAATGGCAATTGCTTATCTTATGTGCTTTTTTGTGTTGAGAAGCATCATGGGATTGGAGGACCACAAAGCTGCTGCCAATGAAATCTGAGTTAGGTTTTGTTTGAGGGAAGGCACTTTGAGGGTCAGCTCCTGTGTAAAAGTTCTTTTCTCACTTTACAAGCCTAGTTCAAGCATTCTGCTTTTTCAAGTATCCCAAATTCCCTACTCTAGCACAGTGAATACTCTGTTGGTTCTATACGTGCAGGATAATTTTTTCCAGTCTTGGTTTCAATAACCTTTCACTACTTTATCTGACCAATATCTTTTGTCAAATATGGTCATAGATAAAGAATTTACACTGGAAATACTGGTAAGGTTTCTGAAAGACACAGACCAGGTCATAGAACAATCTCCAATGAGAGAAGAAGTTACAGTAAATGAAAGAATTAGAACAAACTTTTGTTGTACAGAACCTTGGTAAATCTGTTGCTTGCTTCTCTCAAAGTTTATAACAAACAAACGCCTTTCCTAGTTCATAACCTGATATTTCACATAAGTAGTGATGCAAAATAGAAAGCTTGGGTTTTTGAACAATACTTGTTTCTATTTTATGAACAATACTTCTATACTTACTTACTTTTATAGTTGGAGAATATGTAAAAATGTTCCATGTTCCCAGTGGGCGATTTACAAGGGCACTGATGCATGTAGTGGAAAACACACAAAGCACAGTAAAAACAGCAGGCATAAGCGGCTACAGTGAAGGGGGCAAAAAGTGGGAAATTTGGAGGGAACTACAGACTGAAGTGATTTCAGTCTATTTTGTACCGGAGTCTGGATCTTTTTGAAATGCATGTGGGTATGACTGTTATATTTCACATCAAATACACTTCATCTGTACATTCAAATTGCCTTTTCCTCTCTTTTAAGCTTTCTTCAGTATTTACTTTACACTATTTCCCCTTGTATTTTTCCTGCGTGCTTACAAAAATTAAAGGGACAACACAACTTCCATGTACTATTGCTAAGGCTCCATTTTAGTCATGGGTATTTTTAGTAAAAGTCATGTACGGGTCATGGGCTTGAATTTTTATTTACTGCCCATGACCTGTCCATGACTTTAACTATAGACTCCTGACTAAAACTTGGGGGATGGCCCAGGGATGGTGGCCCAGGGGGCGCTGCAAATGCTGAAGGGGAGGGGGTTGGTGGGGCTGAGGCAGGCTCCCTACCCATCTCCTGGGAAGCGGCGACCTCCAGCTCCTAGCTTCACGTGCTGCCTCTGCTCCACCCCAAACCCCAGTTATCCTTGGGACCCAGCCTACCCCTTAATGCCATGGCTCATGAAGCCATACACAGGCAGCCTGGACAGTAGTAAGGAGCAGGTCAACTATAGGCTGAGCAAGTGTAGAATGGTGGTACAGTGTGCATTTGGACATTTAGAAGCTCACTGGCACAGTTTACTGATTAGGTTAGACCTCAGCAAAACCAATATTCCCATTATTATTGCTGCTTGCTGTGTGCTCCACAATATCTGTGAGAGTAAGGGGGAGATGTTTATGTTGGGGTGGGAGGTTGAGGCAAATCGACTGGCGGCCGATGACGCACAGCCATACACCAGGGCGATTAGAAGAGCACAGTTGGGCGCCTTGCGCATCAGAGAAGCTTTGAAATCCAGTTTCATGACTGGCCAGGCTACGGTGTGACAGTTCTGTTTTTCTCCTTGATGAAAACCTGCCCCCTTGGTTGACTCTTCCCTGTAAGGAGCTCCCATTGGCTGGGAACCACGGCCAATGGGAGCTGGGAGGGGGGGCGGTGCTTGTGGGCAGAGGCAGCATGTGGATCTAGGAGCTGATAGAGGGGAGTTCCTGCCGCCCTTCCGGGGAGCCCCCCCAGGTAAGCACCACCCTGCACCCCAATTCCCAGCCCTGAGCCCCCCCAAACCCTTGCTGCTGGGAGTGAGGGGGGCCCAAGACTGTGCCTGCAGCAACCAGTGTGACTGGCACAGGGGCTGCCCGAGCTACTGCAGTCAAAAGAGCTAGAAATTTACTTATTTTAAAAATCTGAACTGGTTCTTTATCGAATCGTCTATTTACAGAGCTGTTTCAATTGTAATTGAACAGGCCTAGTCATGTGAACACAGACTAATTTCCTGGTGCTTCCTCCAAACTCTTCTCATTGACAATCTTCTCATGACAATCTTTAATTAAAGATTAATCTTTAATTCCTGGAGACTCCAGGACAATCCGGGAGGGTTAGCAACCCTAATTAGAAAGGATGTGTTTGTATGAGACACAGATAAGCTGAAAGACAACAGAAGAGCCGAGCTTGAGGAGTATAGGTGAAATGGCTTTTTAAATAAATAATGTAGTGATTTATGCATATTTTAGGCAAACTGTGGAAGCTTTTTTATTGCAGTTTTCCCTTTAAGCAACAACTATGAAAAGCTCTGATTCTTATTACTACTTATTACTGCTCCAACTAGTCTTTAGATACATAGGGTATATTAGCATTTCACTGGAGTGGCTTTCTAATGCCAAAGCTGTGTACTATCTTGACATTTCTTTGAAGTCTCTGCAGATTACTGTAAATTACAGTACATAGTGCAATTTCAGAAGTGTCTGAACTGGCTTGAAAAACTAAGACATCTCTAATGTCAGAAGAAGGGGACATCTAGATCAGTGATTCTCAAACTCTTTTTTTGGTGGACCACTTGAAAATTGCTGAGGGTCTCGACGGACCACTTAATGATCTTTCCAAATGTTGTTTGTACCATTAGTTAACTATTGTAAAGTGCTTTGGATATATATATAAAAAAACCCTTAATAGTAATAAAACTTTTTTTGTTCTACAAATAAAATCACACAACTCATATTTTAACATCAGTAGTCTTACCTTTCTAATGCGATAGATGTACCCTCTCCCCCACCACGGCAGCCCCCAAGCTGGGGTTGAGAAGTAGGGCTATCTCTCCCCAACAGCCGCAGGCCTGGAGCTGGGGAAAGTCACCTCTTTCTCTGGCCATTGCAGCCCTGCATGTCCCAAATTCCCCCACCCCCTCTTCTCACCTCACTGCCCCCTCCCACCTACCTTCTATTCCCCCCAAGTCCTCCTATTCCCACCACCACCTCACCTTACATGTGCGTCGTCTTCAGCGTCCAGGCTCCTAATTAGTGGAGCCACGCCTGCACGCTCCACTAATCAGGTAGCTGGCCCTTCGTTCTCTCATGTGCGGCCACCAGGCACGCGCCTTAGAGGGAACTATCCGTGGATCACCTGATTGGAGCTCAGTTTGAGAACCTCTGATCTAGATGATCCCTATGAGGCCAGGTAATTGCCTGCTAATATACAGTCCCATCCCAAACTAGTGAGTTGGGTTGTTTGGACTAAAAGAGGGGGAAATTTTCAAAGGCAAACTGATGTGCCAAATTGCCATTTGTGCCTTTGAACATTTCTCCTGGAGCCTATAATGAATACAGAGGACTGATGGTGAGGGAAGCCTCTCTGTCTTAATAACTAAGGCTGAGAATTTCAAAAACAACTAGTTGTGCCCAGTTTAAGACATCTGGAAGGATCCCAATTTTAAGAGACCAGATACTCAGCACTTTCTGAAAATCAGGCTCTTCTTTTAGTGCCCAAAATCAAATGCTATAAAAATCACTAATTTCTTTTGAACATATAGGCCTAAAATCCCATGTTTCCAAGGTGTTGAGTATCCTCAACTCCCATTAACTTGAATGGAATAGTTCAGAAAAGGCACAATCTGGTTGTCTCTTCTCAAATTCCTTTTTAGACTACCTTATATTCTTTCTGGCACTTCTGTTTTAACCATTTCTGTAGGATGCTGTGCTATCATAAATTCAGGAAATCCTTCCAGGCCTACAGAGCTGTTTCCATCACAGTGACGATATATACACAGATGAAACAAGAGGTGATCCTGCTGTCCCAGAAACTATTGCATACATGTTGGTCTCTAAGTAGAGCTCCCTTGTGTGCTGCTGTCTCTTTGGCTTGCTACAAAAGAAATGAAGCCTGTTAATGAGCTTCTTCCTTTGGCAGGTAGTTCTGTGGTGTAAACACAAATATGGGCCAATTTCCTGTGCCACCAAAATTGGAGCTGTAGCAAATGCTCAGAGGAACAGAACTGAAGTGCCAAGTGACTGGAAGAGGTGAGATCAATAGGGTGTTACAGGCAACTGGGATGAACTCGACAACTCTCACTGGAACTGGTTCAGCTGTGTATAGTACGGCATCCACCCACAGGCAAATATCCCAGAATATCAAGGCATGGATATTTATAACATGGCAATCAAGGAATCTGTGACAGCTGTGGTAAAATGCAGCTTTACTCATGATCTTCTGGAAAATCTACCCAATCAGGGAAAATTTTGTCCTGGTTCTGAAAAACATGACTCTTTTGTACCTTCCTCTTCTTCCATCCTCTGAGCAAGTGTTATTGTAACACCTGACAGACCCTGGTCGTCGGCAGGAAGGATCAAACCTGGGACCTCTGGAGCTAAATGCATGAGCTAAAAGCCACATGTTCCTTAGCTAAGGCTGTAGCAGACTCATTAATCTCTAAGTGGTCTCGGTGCCACTAGAGGGGACAGAGCACAACACCCAGGAGGTGTGCGGGTTACATTCTGACTTCAATTAATGGCAACAAATAATTTTATCCCAGATGTGAGATTTACAGAGGGGGGTGGAGGGAGTTCAGCTCCATGTCCTCCATGAAATGGAAAAGGTAGAGTTATTTTTTCCTGATTTGGAGGAGCCCTGCTTCCTTAAAGTCCCCTTTCTCTGGTTGGTCAAGTAAGGACTTATTCCCAATTTTCCTGATGAAGTGCTGGTGTCCAGCAGTGGGAAATCTGGGGGTTGACCAAATAGTCTCCATTGTCTAATCTACCGGAAGATGCTGCAGTATGTCCTATCTGCCACAACAATGTGCTGTAGATACAGGTGTTTAAGGTGTTATGGGATGAACAATGATATTGTGTTTACAAACATGCCTGCCAAAGGCTTCCTATGAGACTTTAGAAAAAAACACCTCAACTTTTGTTGGCTAAGTTTCTTGGGTGTAAAATTAGGATAATACTTATCTGGCAAGGGTGCTCT
Organism: Trachemys scripta elegans; assembly: GCF_013100865.1. NCBI lineage: Eukaryota > Metazoa > Chordata > Testudines > Emydidae > Trachemys > Trachemys scripta. The sequence goes on from NC_048305.1 coordinate 61,814,345, forward strand.
GAGGCTAAATTAATGTGGTGAACTCCTCAGATGGACAGTGCCATAGAAGTGCAGTTACTGCATGTGTCTAATGGGGACAATGGTTACATTTTCAGTGTAACTCATTTACTAAGGGAATATTTTTCTGATGATTCACAAGTAAAAGCAGCTTGATGTTATTATAGTCTCTCTAACTTTATCTCTACATTGCTTTTATCTGGCATGGAAGAGAGGAACGGTGCACTAACTTTGTTAGGCTATATTCCATCCATCCTTAAATACATAGAACTGATAAATTATCCCTCATTTAGAGTCAATGATACAGTGCAATTTGTTCAACGCGTAAAACATTTGGTGACACACAGCCTTTCTAATCAGAATGTCAGTAGCATAAAGAGAGGTCCTTTTTTTTGATGCAATAAACAAAAATGACAGTCCACTTATATCCTTTACATGGTTTGTCAGCTTCAATTCTTGTCTGTACTTTGTTTTTTCATACGTGCTAGGATCAGGACATGCTTCTGAATAACTTACCAAGTATGATGTGTTTTGTAAAATGAAATAAAATCGAACAAGTCTCATGGAGTTGAGGTGAAATTGTAAGAGCAGCTCTGCACTCCAGTCTTAATGTGTCCTACACTGCATTGAAGTGTATTAGCTATGTAGCTACAGGCTCTGATTCTTCATGAGCTTGCATCTTGTCTCATCTCTTACATGGTGGGTGTAAAATGCTAGTAAATCAGAAAAGTAGAATATTTTCACCCTCTTTACATTAACTTTGCATAAGTGTGAATTGCAACATAAGATGCGAGGCAGTGAAGAATCAGGCTCTTTACCTACGTTTCTATGAACTGTGAAAGGAGCGGCTATTAGACTATTAGCCCCATTAATGACCATTTTAATTTAAAGTTAAAGCATCATATTATTATAAAGTAATAGATTTTAACAGGCAGAAAAGACCATTGTGATCATGTAGTCCAACTTCTGCATAACACAGGCCATAGATGTCGTCATGCACAACTATGGTTGAACTAGAGTATATCTTTTTAGAAAGACATCCAGTCTTGATATAAAGACTTCAAATGATGGAGAATTTGCCATATCCCTTGGTAAGTGGTTCCAATGGTTGATTATCTTCATTGCTAAAAATTTGCAACTTATTTCCGGTTTGAATTTTGCTGACTTTTATTTCCAGTGACTGAATCTTCTAATACCTTTATCTACTAGATTAAAGAGCCATCTAGTATCAAAGTCAATTCAGTATTTTGTTTTTCAAATAAGCTGCTGTGGTGGTTTTGTGCCTGATATTTCTTGCTACACATCCTTCTCCCCGCAAGAAAAACCTTTTTTAAAATCAAATAATTCAGTAATAATCTGAATGTGAAAATAGCATCTGTCAAAACAGACCTGGGTTGGTTAAATTTTAGATTGATCAGATGTGTAATATTTCACTTTATGTGACCTTACATTTCACAATAGCCTTTGGATGCCCTTCAGTTTAAAGGACACTAAATCTTTGCTGCCAGAGAGAGGTAGCTCATGGCCTATTGGACACCCTGGCAACACTGATTCATTAAATGGCAGGGGGAGTTGAGAATAAAGGAATGTCATAATTAGAGCTGGGTGAATAACCGATTTTTCGGTTCACTGGCCATCAGGAAAAAACAAGTTTTTGGTCAAAACAAAATAACATTTTGGGGCTTTTAAAAATGTTTTTAATTTTTTTAAATAAAATAGAAGTACATTTCAAAATGAGAAATAATTTTGATTTGAAACTTCAAATGTTTTTGGATTTTGTAGGGATTTCTTTTTGATAAACAATTCAACAAATTTTGATACAAATTCACAGAATGTCTGCCAGCTTGAATCTGTATTTTTTGGTGAAAGAAAGTTCTGGACAAATTTTTTTGCAGAGTTCTATTCATAATACTTTTCATATCTTTATTGAAATAAAGTTATGATTGAGAGTACATAGCACTAATTTAGGGTTAAATATATCACAGGATTGATGCAGTTATCCTCAAAACAAGCATGATGAACCTAGGACACTCGGAGTTTGGCTTACATTTAAAAGAAATCCAAACAAACGAAAGTAGGGAAATGCACAGTTAGGGCACACAAACGCTGCCCTGTGGTGACTATTTTAGGGTTTGCAGTTCTAGATTAAATGAAATTAATTTTAAAGCCACATGAAGTCCCCCTGTCTTCCCCAGAGGAGTGAAGCCAAACTGCCCTGAGGAGAGATGTTAGCCCATTATAGGGTCAAGAGGCAGAGAACAACACTCTGAAGAGGGGAAGAATGGCAACAGTCATCTTTACTAAGAGCATTTTGTGGCCTCAGTCCGGTCCCACTGAAAACAATAGAACATGGCAGCCATTTTGAGAGAGGTTTTCGTTGGATGGTTCTTCTACACTAGAGATTTAAGAATACACTTTGATTTAGTTATGAAGAATAATGGTGGAAAATTACCATTAATCCAAATGTATTTTATGCACAAAAGATTTCAGTGAATTTTAATCGTATAGGAATTTTGAAGAATGCATTATTCTGGTGTTAGGCTCATTAGGGACAAAAAATAAAAAGTTCAATACAGGGTTAAATTTCTCAGAAGTCCCTTTTTAAAATTTTACCTCCCAAACCGATTAACGGATTTACTTGTAATTTCTCAGAAAATTCATTCTATGCCCAAAAAATGCTTTAATTGGGGGAGGCTATTCTGTTTTTCTTTTTCTTTTCATACTAACATAGGGATTCAATCATTGCTTTAAGTGCAAAATGTAACTCAATGAATGGACTAGTCTTGATGTTTATTCAAACAATCTCCGGTCACTGTAGTGTGCTAAAGCTTTTCAGATGAGTTTGTGGAGAAGGTATGTACACTAGGGCAGCTGTAGTCACAGGCAAAGTGACAAATATCCTTGGCAATATGTGTACTTTGAATCCCATTGAGACAGTTTTTCAGTAATGGTTTCAGAGATAGCTTCTTCTCCTTGCCAGTATGTCCTGTGCTTCTGGTACTACGCAATAGAGACCTGATGATTATCATCTGGTAAATATGGGGAAATGGCTAACTGACTTTTGAGATTTATTGTAGCTCTAATTGTGAAATATATAAAGATAGAAAAACAATAAAACTAGAGGTGATGTTAATGAAAGTTTCAAATCGATCATTTAACTATATGAGTAACGTATTCATAAATGGAAAAATGGCAACTGTCAATCGTACTGCAGTACAGAGTCTGCTACGGTCTGCCATTTGGGTTGTTGCTTGATAATATATGGCATTAAAAACTTTAGGTTGATATCACCTCCCATTTATCAAATTCATCCTTATTTTGATGACTATCTTGGAAGCTCCTTTTCATCATTCTAAAGGCTCCCTGGCAACAACAACCCACAATGCAGTGTCCTTGCTGAAGCTTTTGGCCCCATGCAAGTTTGCTTCTAGAACGTTCAGTGGGATGACACATTCTGTTTCCTTTAAATCATAGAGGTGTCTATTTGTATCTCCTGGTGTATTCTGGCTACTTATGCTCCCTAGAAAATCTAAAATGTCAGCGATAAGTCAGAGGAAAATGACAGCATCTTTTCTCTAATATCTGTTTTTCATCTGCAATAATACTCTCCAATTTTGGATTATTGATGCCTTTCATAATGGGTGGCTGTTTGAGTGACCAATTCACTCAATGACAAGGCGGCGCTGGAGCCGAAGATGGTGTATAGTCTTGGGTTATTTCTGTGTGTTGCAACAGGAGCAGATATCAAAAGAGAGAGCTTGCCTGGTCATGTGGATGCTGACTCAGCAGAATGTTGATGGGGCAGGCTTGTCAAACAGCCTGCTTTTGAAGTTCAGTTTTGCCTATCATAGATTCTTGTTAGGATGGAGGTGACAGTTTGTACGCATTGTGAACTGAAGAAAAAGAATTAAAATAAACTGATTAGAATGAACGGACTTTCAATTTACTAGTGAAAAACCATCTTGTTAAACAATGTCCTTCTACAAATAAATCCTTCTGGAAAACCACTGTTTCTCTTTTTAAAACAACCTAAATAGGTTGTTGGGTTCTAAGACCTTGTGTGAAAGTGCAGTTATTTTGTTCATTCACTCTGTCAGACAGATCAGTGAATTTTATAAGGAGCATTAAAAAGAGTTTCTCTAGACAGGAGCATGCCAACTGGACAGCAGATATTCAGGTATTACCCTAGCAGCAGGGCCGGTGCAAGGATATTTTCACCCTAGGTGAAACTTCGACCTTGCACCCTCCCCCCCAGAGGCCAGCCCTGCCAAGGGGCTGCTTCCCAGATCAGGGTCCCCCCTCCCCGCCCCCTAAACTCCCCCGGAGGGGGCACAGCCCCCCCCCCCCCTGAACCCTCCCCAACCCATCCTGGTGGCCCCCACCCCGAGTCCATTCACTGGCTTTGCTGGGCTTGGGCTGCTGCAACAGGGAGGAGCCACCTTCCGGAGGCACTGGAGAGCCAGTGTCTTGCTTGCGGCGGTGGCAAGCCTCAGCCATGGAGGAGCCGGCGCAGCGCAGGGGGGGCAGCAGCCCTGCAAAGGTGGCGGCACCACTAGCGGGGAGCAGCCGCGCTCCCGCCCCTCCTGCCCAGGCTACGGCCTGGCGCCCCCCCCGGGGGGGCTTCTGCAGGCTGCAGCAGATGCATGTGGGCGCCAGCCCCCATGTGCCCCCCGGCTCTCTCCTTGCCTAAGGTTACCATATTTCAACAATCAAAAAAGAGGATGGGGGGGGGAGAGCTCCACCCTACCCCCATCCGCTCCCTCCCACTTCCCATCCCCTGACTGCCCCCCTCAGAACCTACAACCTCCCCCCTGCTCCTTGTCCCCTGACTGCCCCCTCCTGGGACCCCTGCCCCTAACTTCCCCCCAGAACCCCACCCCCTACCTAAGCCTCCCTGTCCCCTGACTACCCACACCCGCGACACCCCCGACCCCTATAAGGCCCCCCCCCGAGCTCCCGACCCATCCAACCCTCCCCCTGCTCCCTGACCGCCCTCCAGGACTCTCCTTACCATGCCCAGGCCGGTCAGACGCTGTCTCCATGTGGAGGCAAAACATGCTGCTGGGCGCACAGTCCCTCCCCCGCAGAGTGCTGAAGCAGCGGGAGGGACAGCGGTGGCTCACATGCCCAGGAGCTGCACAGCCTGAGCGTGGCCAGGGGGTAGCTGGGGGGGTGCACGGTGACCGCTGCCCACATGTATCTGTTGCAGCCTGCTGCCCCCCTGCGCTGTGCCGGCTCCTCCATGGCTGGGGCTCGCCGCCGACGCTCTGGCTCTCCAGTGCCTCCAGAAGCCAGCTCCTCCTGGCCGAGCCACGGCACCACTTTTTGGCGCCCCCAACCATTTGGCGCCCTAGGCGACTGCCTAGTTCGCCTAGTGGTTGCACCAGCCCTGCCTAGCAGTCCACATGTCACCTTTCCTCCTGGGCAGCCAATCTTAGATTTTGGTTTCATGCTGTGGCCAGAACTTTCAAAATTGTGTGCCTAAAGTTAGGGTCCTAAATACATATTTAAGCATTCATGACATGATTTTGAAAAGTGCTGAATGTGTGCAACTGCTAACTTCAGTGGATTTCGTGAGTGCTCAGATTGTTAAATTTTTAGAAAATAAGTCAGATTCTGGACACCCACATAGCAGGGGGCTATTTATTACTTTGTAGCTGGTAAGTAGCTACAAGTCTGTAGCGGGAGAGTGATGGGAGGAAATCAAGTGCTATGTTAATAAAGTGTGTGTGTGGGGGGGGAGGTAACTTCAATGAGGTTACTTGCATGCTTAAAGTTAAGCACTTGCTTAAATGCTTTGCTGGATAGAGGCTTACTTTTGGTTTCTAAAGTGACCAATTTCCTCAAGAGTAAGCTAGTGCAAAAGCCATTCGAAGCTGTCATCATTAGCATGATAGAGAACACCCTAAAATACAGAGCTCGCTCTCTCTTTCTAGGTTCTGGTATGTGAAGGGCTTTACAGACCCCATACTAAGGTTAAAAGAGTGTAACCCAGTGGGCTAGCTTGCCTTTATTATATTCACTGCTTTCCATTATAGTCTGCTTTTATTCTATTCAGCAGTAATGCAGGGAACCTATAGACCTGTATCCTGTCAAACATTAGCTTCACTAAGTTAGCATAAGGCTTGAGGCCTATGAACTTTGAACAGATAAACTTTGAGATGAAAATAGAGTATAAGGGGATGTTCTGACCCCAAGTATGTTACCCAACCATAGGAGTGTCAGGGCAATGAATTGTTTTACATTACATTACATCCACAGATACCTAACCACAAGAGAGTGAATTGACATATATGACATATATGATAATAAGTGGAGATCATTGATATACTAAACTATATGAGAAGGACACTCCAGCATTAGTCAAGTTAGGATATATAAATAAGGAAAAGGGGTATGGGGGAACCTCTACTGAATATGCATCAAATGTACCGTCATCAGCGTTTCATCTTATAAAAGTTGCATTCCAGCCTAGGGGCAGTAGGAGAAAGAGATGTAGTCCTTGGGAGGTGCCAGAATGATGGCCACTATGTGATGGTGATGAGGAAGATGATGGCTAACATTTCAGGTTGTTCTGGAAGGGATAGTGTGATATATATGGATATGCAGATGTACACTCTGTAGTATCTCTGTCTAGCTTACTGCATTGGGGTGTTTGTGACTGTACTAAATGTATTGATAAACTGTAAATATAGAGGAGTTCCTGTAGTGTGAGTGTTGCAGCTGTGCACATCTGGGTTATCAACTACATAATCATTTGAATAATATCGGGCCTGATCTTGAGACAAGAACCTGCCAACCCTCAAAGTGACAACTGGGAATTCTTAGATAATTAATATAATTAATACATAATCTATAGATCAGGCTATTGGAGTAATAGAGCAGTACAGTAACTCCTCACTTAACGTTGTAGTTATGTTTCTGAAAAATGCTACTTTAAGCAAAATGATGTTAAGCGAATCCAATTTCCCCATAAGAATCAATGTAAATAGGGGGGTTAGGTTCCAGGAAAACATTTTTTGCCAGACAAAAGACTATATTTTATAGATATATATATACACACACACACAGTATAAGTTTTAAACAATTTAATACTGTACCCAGCAATGATGATTGTAAAGCTTGGTTGAGGTGGTGAAGTCAGAAGGTGGAAGAGGGTGGGATATTACCCAGGGAGTGCCTTACCGTTAAATGATGAACTAGCACTCCGCTAAGCCCTCAAGGGTTAACACATTGTTGTAAATGTAGCCTCACACTCTACAAGGCAGCAGGAATAGAGAGAGGGGAGACAGCATGGCAGAGAGAAACAGAGACACACACCGTGTGTGTGAGAGAGAAAGACGGGCATTGCCCCTTTAAGTACGCTGACTACACTCTAAGTACATTGCCGTTTTAAGTAGATCAGCAAGATGAGACAGCAGCTGTTGCCAGCAAGCTCCCTCCGTCCTGAGGGTGCTCTGTGGAGATGGCCCGATGGGGTAAAGGAGTGAGGGAAGGGGACACCCTCACATTAGCAGCCCTCTTTCCCCCCTCCCACCTGCACAGCAAGCAGGAGGCTCCCGGGAGCAGCTCCAACGCAGAAGGCAGGAGCAGCACAGGGCAGTGGGGGGAGGGACAGCTGAACTGCCTGGCAATTGATAGCCAACGTAGGAGAGTGGGAGCTGATAGGAGGGCTGTCGGTCCACCCTGGTTCCAAGCCCCCGCCAACTAGCTCCAACGAGCTGCTCTTTCTGCAAGCATTGGACAAAGCAGGCGGCTGCCAAACAATGATATAAGGGAGCATTGCACAACTTTAAACGAGCATATTCCCTAATTGATCAGCAATGTAACAATGAAACAACATTAACCTGGACAACTTTAAGTGAGGAGTTACTGTATTGAGTTGAGAAGGCTCCACCTCCTCGGTAACTGCTGGGGAGTCTCCTTATGGAAGACCTGGTTAAGAGGGAACTCTGGCAGTCAGGTGTGGGGAGAGTAAAGGAGAGATCAGCTGCAAGAATGCTGACAGGTGGTAGCTGTTGAAGCAGAGTGATCTACAGGAGAAGGACTGGGACTGTGAGTAAGCCTTGGCTTAGGACCTGACACCGCTCACTCTCCCCCCCTTCTCCCTGACTAGGAGGAGCAACTGGGTGCTCAGAGTGAGCTGGAAAATCCCATTCCCCATCTGAGGCTCTGAATTACTGAGACTGTAAGGAGAAGACAGGAAAGGCAAAGTGCCCCAGGGGAGATTAATCTGGAGTGGTAGCCAGAAGGGATTCAGCCACCCTTGTCTCTCTCCCCTTGGGCCAGGTTGCCCTACCTTTCCTTCTCCTTCCCCCATGCCTCAACAGATGCCTGAGAGATCCTGGAAGACTTCTAGGAGAGGGAGGAGATGAACAGTGACTTGGCAGCCTTCTCCCCTCCCCACCAGCCCTAGACTGCCTGGAAGAGCCATTCCAAGATTCCGAGCTCTAGAAATAGATTTTGATGGCGAGGGGTGAGAGGGTGGATTAGTGACATTTTAAAATTGAGGAAAAATTAATTTTTCTCTTTAGCTACTTCAACCAAAGAGCTGCCACTTGCATTTCCTCTCCTGTATTTAAAATGTCCTTGCTGTGTCCTAGAGGGAATGAATTCCATTTGCTGCCACCTCTGCAATCTCAGGATTACCATACAACTTCACTGAGAGTAGCTTTTGCAGGTATGTTTAGTCCACAGTATTGCACATTAACTTTGTAAATCCGTAAGTCATTTCCCACTTGTTTATTTCATAGTGGTGCTGTCCCCAAAAGATCCAATTTATGAGAGAGCTTTGCGGAAATGTACAGGGTGGTTTTTATAAGAAACTGAATCGTAACTGAGTTCTATTTAATAGACCTGTGGTCTTCAAGTAGAATTTGGGACCCAGTAAATCTAGAATAAGAATCTGTATGTAATATAAACAAAAGGATGATCTGTCCCCTCCCTACTGAAAAATGTGCATAAACTCCCATAGTTTCAAAAGTCAGGAGATCATGAAGTAAGGCTAATTTTGCTGACAGGGCCTAAGGCAAGTGATATTTTAAGTATCATCAATGTAAGACATTACCATTTGATGTTAGATTGTCCATAGAGACCTCACTTGCTCCTATTTGCAAGAAACCGAGAGAATGATTATACTAAGATACTAAGCAGCGTCCAAAAAGAGTGAACACTCTTTTCCCAAGCTCTTTCCCCTTTTGACTTCTTCAGAGAAAATATTTAGAAATGCAGAGAATTAATTAAAAGGTGAATATGGGATGATACAAGCAGTCAGTGATCGTGAAGAATTATGAAGATGGGCAGGAAGAATCCAAACATTCATATGTAAACACACACTATATCAAAAAGATGTATCAAGAAAAGCAAAGGACAGACAATAATGTGTGAGAAGAACAAATAGTGTATGAGAGAGCGCTAGGGAGAGAAGGAATAGTGTATGCATATGATAATATATAGGACATATCACAGCATTCACATGGGCAGTGACATTCTTAGAAATGTTAGTTAAACCTCACAACACTCCTATAAGGTACAATAAGTATATGTAATGGATCATCAGTAGCAGAGATCAAACCTGGAACCTCTGGGTCACAAAGCATGATTTTGTACTGCCAGCACTAAAATATCAGACTCTATTAGCCTAGGTTAAAGCAGACTCGTCGATCTCTATGTATGACTACCATTAGAGGGGGGACAGCACCATACTGAGTGGGTACAAGTTATGTACAATAGCAATACTATACCCACTTTCCAGACAGGGCTCTGCCTCAGATTATGTGATCAGGCGGGGCACTGAAACACATGCTTAGCTGTAAGTGTGTAAGTAGTCTATTTAAAATCAATGGGATTAATCATGTGATAGAAGTAAATCATGTGTTTAAGTTCTTTGCTATGGGGTCACATTGTGTTGGCTATGATAGCACAGTGAGCTATTGGTAGAGTCAGCATTAGTATCCAGGATTCCTGGTCCTTTGCTCTAACCACTGTACTGCATTGCCTCCCTAACTGGATTGGTGAAATGGCTCTTACACTGTCTGTTGTGATCAGTTGACTTAAAATTCAGTGTTGTTAGTTGCTAAATCAACAAATCATCTTCTGGTGCAATTCTATGATTCACTTTGTTGTTAACAGAAAGTTTGGGCAGAGGAGGCAGACAGAAGAAATGGAGCTATATCCAAACTTGTCTAGGTTGCTTTGATGTCCAAAATCCTTCAGGGGTTTCTGTTTTGTCCAAGTCTGTACTAGATTTTTACTTAACAATTTTTATGTCCATTTTCTTCAAGATACAGTAGTTAAAAAAATAGAGAAACAAAAATTTGCAGTAGTACTTAATCCTGTCTTTCACCTGCTATCTTTGACCTCAATGGAGAAATTTGCCTCTGAAGTTTCTATCCCGGCTACCTTCCTTTTTACATTAAAGTAGTGCTTTAAAAGTCACCCTAATAATCTCAATATCCATGAAGGAACATTACTGTACTGTGACAAATTCATTACTTGATTCCTTTGTTGAGATAGGGAGTGAAAATATTCACTTGTTTTTCTAGGAATTTATCCTTTGAACAACTTAGTTATAGTCATAAAGGTTGTCTCTAATCTTCCTTTTTTTGTGGTGAGAGGAATGGCATAAAGTCCACCTAGTAGATATGCTGAATTGAGTTTATTGTAGTGTGGCCTCACCTGAGAATGAGTTTATAAAAGCAGGTTGCTACACTGTCAATCACGGGGTCAGAGAAAGTATATAGTATCTTGAAACTGGAAGCTGTTTTCTATAGCACCCATCTAAATGGCTTATATAAAGCCTTTGTAGTAACACACTTTATGGTGAATTTGTTAGGATAGCTTTTTATAAACCTAATGATGCAGTGTTGTGAGATCCCATATTATTTGTTTGCCAGGAATAAATGGCAAAAGGACTTGTAGTTTCGGTAGAAAATCTGTAGCATTCAATATGAGATGACATAATAGTTTTGGAGGGGAAATTGTTTTTTAGAATTTTTTTCTGCTTTTCAACTGACTGAAATAACTGACCTTCAAAGCATAAAACTGGAATGTATGTGACAGTAGGAATTAATAAAAAGTCTAGCACGGTATAAGTTAGTTGGATGCTGATTAGTCTATAATTTTTTTATGCTTTATGGGCCAACTTAGCTGGTGTAAATCTGGCTATCTCCATTGAAGTCAATGGATTTATGCTGATTTTCATCAGCTGAGAATCTGGCCCTATATTTTTACTGGTTTATTGATCATACCATAATAGACTTTTTTTCGTGCAAGTTCACCAAGAGTTTTGGATAGATTATTTTGGCAGATTAATTTGCCTGTCTTCTTTTCCCTAAGAGTGGGCTGTAAATATTGCCATTGTCATAAGAGCCTATGGGAAAAATACTAAATCACTTTTTGACTGAATATTGTTTTATGGTCCATTAAAATAGATTGATACTGGAGAATGTACACTCTGTTGAATAGATTGAGCTGTAACTTGTTTCTATATACTATATTTTGTGAAAAGAACAGGAGTACTTGTGGCACCTTAGAGACTAACAAATTTATTTCAGCATAAGCTTTCGTGGGCTACAACTCACTTCTTCAGATGCATAAAGGAGAACACACAGACAGAAGATATTTATACATACAGAGAACATGAAAAGGTGGAAGTACGCATACCAATTGTAAGAGGCCAATCAATTGGTAGCAGCAGAAGAAAAAACTTTGAAGTGATAATTGAGATGACCCATAGAAGGTGTGAGGAGAACTTAACATGGGGGAAAAAAATTCAATTAGTGTAATGACCCAACCATTCCCAGTCTCTGTTTAGGCCTAAGTTAATTGTGTCTAATTTGCATATTAATTCAAGTTCAGCAGTCTCTCTTTGGAGTCTGTTTTTGAAGTTTTTTTGTTGCAAAACTGACACCTTCAAGTCTGTCACTGAGTGATTAGAGAGATTGAAGTGTTCTTCCACTGGCTTTTGAATGTTATGATTCCTGATGTCAGATTTGAGTCCATTTATTCTTTTGAGTAGAGACGGTCCTGTTTGGCCAATGTACATGGCAGAGGGGCATTGCAGGCACATGATGGCATATATCACGTTGGTAGATGTGCAGGTGAATGAGCCCCTGATGGTATGGCTGACGTGGTTAGGTCCTATGATGGTGTCACTTGAATAGAGATGTGGTCAGAGCTGGCATCGGGCTTTGTTGCAAGGATAGGTTCCTGGGTTAGTGTTTTTGTTGTATGGTGTGCGGTTGCTGGTGAGTATTTGCTTAAGGTTGGGAGGCTGTCTGTAAGCGAGGACTGGTCTGTCTCCCAAGATCTGTGAGTGTGAGGGATTGGCCTCTTACAATTGGTATGCGTACTTCCACCTTTTCATGTTCTCTGTATGTATAAATATCTTCTGTCTGTGTGTTCCACTCTATGCAGCTGAAGAAGTGAGCTGTAGACCACAAAAGCTTATGCTGAAATAAATTTGTTAGTCTCTAAGTTGCCGCAAGTACTCCTGTTCTTTTTGTGGATACAGACTAACACGGCTGCTACTTTGTAACCTGTATTTTGTGAGTTCGTCATTTATGAATTGAGGCTAGGATTTTCAACCCGTTCTAAGGGAGTGAGATGCCCAGCTCCTATTGAATGCCATCTTCAGAACAGCTTTTTTCAGGTGCAAAAGTCTTACAGTCTATGTAGTGATATTAGAATAATAGAATATCAGGGTTGGAAGGGACCTCAGGAGGTCATCTAGCCCAACCCCCTGCTCAAAGCAGGACCAATCGCCAATTTTTGCTCCAGATCCCTAAATGGCCCCCTCAAGGATTGAACTCACAACCCTGGGTTTAGTAGGCCAATGCTCAAACCACTGACTGCAGAATTCTTACTTGCTATAGTGGGAACTTACTCATGCAATATTTTTTCCCTCCATCCAGGTAGAACATATGTGCCATACATAAGGAAGCCATTGCAGGAACATAGTGTACGGACCAGCAGGTGGTACGTTTGTCCTTGTAGCTCTGTGGGCATGTTACCCAGTAGTACTATTTTTGACAGAACTCTTTTAGCAGATCTGCACTCCATACTGTACCATTTCATTTTGGGATTTCTGAAACACCTATCCCATAGTACCTAGCATTGTTGTTAGCAAGGAATTTCTGGTAACTTCCAAAACTTCCCTTATGAAATGGAATTAGGAGGACCACTTAAATTTAAGCAGTTTTAACACTTGTGGGAGTTTCCTCTGTAGCCTGCACCAGTTGAGCTGGACCTGAGCTAAAAACTTGGTTGCACACGATGCAGCCAGTTCTTTAAAATAGCTGGAAGAATGATGGCAGTGGTTGCAAAACTTCTAGGGTGGCTGATGCAAGATGTTGCACAGGGTGGCAGAAACTCAAAATTTTCCAACCAATTTGTTTTTGCAGTGTCTTTTTGACTACTGTAAATGGGCCACAGGCTAACACTTGAAGACAAAACAATGTTACTGAAAAATGTTTTCAAATTGGAGATTTTTGTAGTGGTGAGAAGGACACTTCTTTCCTCTTTGTAAAGTTTTAGTTTTTCTTTCTTTCTTTTTTTTTTTTTTAAGGTTGGGCACGCCCAGGCTTCACTCCAAATGGATAGACACATCTGCTATACCTTATATCTGAGATTGTCACTGATATTAAGAGTTGGATAACATTGTACTTTGAAATTATCTGAAGCTACTAGATGTTAAATCATAATTCTTTCACTAAGAAAGAATCATCCAGTGACATTTGTCAGGGATGGAATCAGATGGTACTTTTGCAAAAGCTTTGTATCATATTCCTGCAGGCTGTCTTATGGCAAGTAACATAAATATTACATTTTAATATGTTAATTATCCATGAAAATAGCTGCTTATGTGGTTTTCTAACTGGTACTTTGTTTTGTGATGAATCTTGTTATTGGGTTACATCAATCATACTGCGTTATCTCATTCAGTGGGACGTGAACTGACACAACCCAGTATAATGTCAGCTGGAAACTGTGGAAGAAAAACAATTTTCTACATAGGTCTAGTGATTTTTGGAAAAAAAAAATTGTTTGACAGACAATATTGGAGTCCATTTTACGATTGGAATTTGTCTGAGTTGGGGGAATTAAACAAGTTAGATTTGCAACTAGTAGCACCACATCTGTGTGTTGGCAGCCATTCTCAGGAGTGTTGTGGAGAAAAGTACTTACAGTAACAACAGCAGCATGAAAAAATGAAGTTTAACTTAATTCTAAACTGGTACTTTTCCTTCACTCCAGTAGCCTCCCCTCTTGCCAGCTCTCAGGCTTTGTCCCACCTAATTATATTCACTCAGGGCCCAATGTTCACCAACATACACTGCATACTTGCAATTGTTTTATAATCAGACCAATGCAAATTTAGCCTCACTTTACAACAGCATTGCGGATAAGGATTCAAAACTTCCATGAACACGTAGAATAGAAATAGGCTGCCTCTTCAACCTGGAACAAATGGCACACTGGCCAACATAATTAGTCTTGATATTGTGTGATCTGGAGATGCTGATGCTAAGTGCTATTCCATTTGAATTTACTAGTTCTGAGATCTGGGAAAACCCTATTCCCAGTGTTTTGGACCTAATTTATTTTGGTGAATGGGAATCTGTTCAGAGAATATTTACCTCAAAAGTAGACTCAGATTAGAGATTACTGGTTTCTCAATTTATTGTGATTTGATGTTACCTTCTAGTGGCAAATTACTCAGCCACAGTGATCAGTGAATATAAAAGCTGGAATTTTCAAATGTACTCAGCATTAAGTCTATCTCTAGCCCTGCTGAAGCCAAATGGAATTTTATCATTGTCAACAAAAGCTTCTGAAAATCCCGCCCAAATTTTTACTATCCTTAGCTTCATGCAGTAACTCTAACTAAACATTTTGCTTTTAGGGGCTGTTTTAGGAAATTCCTCCACCCAAGGAATGGAGGTAAATCCATAATTAGCAATGATGAAAGCTAGAAACAATTTTGCGTGGGACTCTACAAGCTATTGCTCTTTGCCTCCCTCCTTTTAAGTGTAAAGCTTAAAAAAATAGTGTTGGAGAAGCCTTTAGGTTTCAGTAGGGCTTACTGAAAATCAAACAAGACTTTGTAACCCAGGGACCTATTGTAGACATACCCTTACTACGAAATTAGGTTGATTTTATAGAAGTCAATTTTTATAAATCGATTTTATATAGTCTATTGTGTATGTCCCCACTAAGCACGTTAAGTCAGCAGAGTGCGACCTCACTACCGTGGCTAGCATTGACTTATGGAGCCGTGCACTGTAGGTAGCTATCCCACAGTTCCCACAGTCTCCGCCACCCATTGGAATTCTGGGTTAAGCTCCCAATGCCTGATGGGGCAAAAACATTGTCGCGGGTGGTTTTGGGTACATGTCATCAGTCGCCCCTCCCTCCGTGAAAGCAACAGCAGACAATTGTTTTGCGCCTTTTTTCCATGCAGATGCCATACCACAGCAAGCACGGATCCCGCTCAGCTCAGCTCAGCATCACCACTGCTGTTGTGGTGCTGCTGTCAGCAGATGGTGCAGTAGGACTGCTAACCATCATCATCCACCACTCTCCTGGTGCCATGAAGCCACCTCGCAGGTCCTCTCATTGTTCTATATAAATATCTATTCTCGTGGTATCCGTCGTCATCCACTGCTTCCGCTGCAACTCTGCTCTCCTGCAGACACCATAGCACAGCAAGCATGGAGTTCGCTCAGCTCACCGCTGCTGCTGTGAGCATTGTAAAAACCTCACGCATTATCCTGCAGTATGTGCAGAACCTGCAAAAGCAGGCGAGGAGACGACAACAGCACGATCAGGATAGTGATGAGGACATGGACACAGACTTCTCAAAGCACAGGCCCTGGCAATTTGGACAACATGGTGGTAATGGGGCAGGTTCCTGCTGTGGAACACTCATTCTGGGCCCAGGAAACAAGCACAGACTGGTGGGACCGCATAGTGTTGCAGGTCTGGGATGATTCCCAGTGGCTGCGAAACTTTTGCATGAGTAAGGGCATTTTCATGGAACTTTGTGACTTGTTTTTCCCTGCCCCGAAGTGCAAGAATACCAAGATGAGAGCAGCCCTCACAGTTGAGAAGCGAGTGACGATAGCCCTGTGGAAGCTTGCAATGCCAGACAGCTATCGGTCAGTTGGGAATCAATTTGGAGTGGGCAAATCTACTGTGGGGGCTGCTGTGATCCAAGTAGCCAATGCAATCACTGAGCTGCTGCTATCAAGAGTAGTGACTCTGGGAAATGTGCACGTCATAGTGGATGGCTTTGCTGCAATGGGGTTCCCTAACTAGTGGGGCGATAGACAGAACTGTCTTGGGACTGGACCACCTTGACAGCTAGTACATAAACCACAAGGGGTACTTCTCAATGGTGCTGCAAGCACTGGTGGATCACTAGGGATGTTTCACCGACATCAACTTGGGATGGCCGGGAAAGGTGCATGATGCTCGCATCTTCAGGAACTCTGGTTTGTTTGAACAGCTACAGGAAGGGACTTACTTCCCAGACCAGAAAATTACTGTTGGGGATGTTGAAATGCCTATAGTTATCCTTGGGACCCAGCCTACCCCTTTAATGCCATGGCTCATGAAGCCATACACAGGCCCCTGGACAGTAGTAAGGAGCAGGTCAACTATAGGCTGAGCAAGTGTAGAATGGTGGTACAGTGTGCATTTGGACATTTAGAAGCTCACTGGCACAGTTTACTGATTAGGTTAGACCTCAGCAAAACCAATATTCCCATTATTATTGCTGCTTGCTGTGTGCTCCACAATATCTGTGAGAGTAAGGGGGAAATGTTTATATTGGGATGGGAGGTTGAGGCAAATCGACTGGTGGCTGATGACGCACAGCCATACACCAGGGCGATTAGAAGAGCACAGTTGGGCGCCCTGCGCATCAGAGAAGCTTTGAAATCCAGTTTCATGACTGGCCAGGCTACAGTGTGACAGTTCTGTTTTTCTCCTTGATGAAAACCCGCCCCCTTGGTTGACTCTTCCCTGTAAGCCAACCACCCTCCCCCCTTCGATCACCACTTGCAGAGGCAATAAAGTCATCTTTGTTTCAAAATCATGCATTCTCTATTAATTCAACACACAAATAGGGGGAAAAACTCTCAAGGTAGCCCGGGAGGGGTGGATGAGGAGGGAAGCACCGGGTGGAGTGGTGGACGAGGGGAGGAGGGAAGGACAAGGCCACACTACAGTTCAAAACTTATTGAATGACAGCCTTCTGTTGCTTGGGCAATCCTCTGGGGTGGAGTGGCGGGGTGCCCGTATCCCCCTCCCCCGTTCTTGGGCATCCGGGTGAGGAGGATATGGAACTTGGGGAAGAGGGCAGGTGGTTATACAGGGGCTGCAGCAGTGGTCTGTGCTCCTGCTGCATTTCCTGCAGCTCCACCAGACGCCTGAGCATGTCAGTTTACTCCCCCATTAGCCTCAGCATTGCATTCTGCCTCCTCTCATCGTGTTCATTTAACGCTTTCCTGGACTCTGCCATTGTTTGCCTCCATGCATTTTGCTGAGCTCTTTCAATGCGGGAGGACTGCATGAGCTCTGAGAACATGTCATCGCAAGTGTTTTTTTTTTCGCCTTCTAATCTGCGCTAGCCTCTGGGATGGAGATGATAGGGGGAGCGTAGAAACATTTGCAGCTGCAGGAGGGAGAGTAGTATTTAAAAAGATACATTTTAGAGAACAAAGGGAAGACTTTCACACTGAATCAAGCAATTCACATTACATAGTACATGTGCTTTTGATACAAGGTTGCATTTTGCCTCTTATATTGAGTGCCTGCCGGTTTGGTGTGAGACATCACACATGCTCAGCTGGGCAATGGAATTTGGCTTGCAGGCAGCCATGGTAAGGCAAAGGGTTTTGGCTTCAATCTTCATAACATTCGGGAATGGTTTCAAACAGCAGCGCCCTCCTTTCCCATACCAAGCAAAGCCCATTGAGTTGGCCATTTAAAAAGAGGGGCTGTGGTTTTAGGGTGAATGTGCAGCACAACCCAACCCCAGCCCCAATTCTCTGGGATGATTACTTCACCCTCCTTCCCCCGCCCCCACCACCCCACCACCACCACGTGGCTAGTATCAGGGAAGATCCCTGTCAGCCAAAGGCAAACAGCCCAGCAGGAACGGGCACTTCTGAATGTTCCCTTAAACAAATTTCCCATATTTCAACCAGGTGACCATGAATGATATCACTCTCCTGAGGCTAACACAGAGAGATAGAGAACGAATGTTGCTTGAGTGCCACCAAGCCAGGGCCCATTCGCTAGAATGCTTTGTTCTGCAATGATTCCAGACTACTTGCTACTGGCTTGTGTCCTACTACGGAGGATGGAATAAGGCTGCCCTCCCCAGAAACCTTCTGCAAAGGCCTTTAGAGAACCTCCAGGAGAACTTCATGGAGATGTCCCTGGAGGATTTCCACTCCATCCCCAGAAAAGTTAACAGACTTTTCCAGTAGCTATACTAGCCTCCCAAGTCTTCAGGGCAAATTAATCATTAAACACGCTTGCTTTTAAACCCCGTATTATATTTACAAAGGTACACTCACCAGAGGTGTCTTCTCCGGCTTCATGGTCCAGGAGCCTGCCTTGGGAGGATTGGGAGGGTATTGGCTACAGGGTGATGAACAGTTCCTGGCTGCCAGGGAGAAGGGATTCCCTGCTTGCCTGCTGTGCGCTATCCTCAACCACCTCCTCCTCATCCACAAAATCCTCATCCCTGTTGCGTGAGACTCCCCCCTTGCAGGTGTCCACAGACAGTGGTGGAGTAGTGGTAGGGCCTCCCTCCCACCTCTAGAATTGCATGCAGCTCATCATAGAATCGGCATGTATGGGGCTCTGACCCAGAGCGACCATTTGCCTCCTTTGTCTTTTGATAGGCTTGTCTGAGCTCCTTAATTTTCACGCGGCACTGCTGTATGTCCCTGTTGTAGCCTCTGTCCATCATGCCCTTGGAGATTTTGGCATATATATTGGCATTTCGTCTTTTGGATCGGAGTTCTGCCTGCAAGGATTCTTCTCCCCATACAGCAATCAGATCCAGTACCTCCCATTCAGTCCATGCTGGAGCTCTTTTGCGATTCTGGGACTGCATGGTCACCTGTGCTGATCAGCTCACCACGCTGGCCAAACAGGAAATGAAATTCATAAGTTCCCGGGGCTCTTCCTGTCTACCTGGCCAGTGCATCTGAGTTGAGAGTGCTGTCCAGAGCGGTCACAATGGAGCACTCTGGGATAGCTCCCGGAGACCAATACCGTCGAATTGCATCCACACTACCCCAAATTTTGAGCGAGGTCAATTTTAGCGCTAAATCCCTCGCCGGGGAGGAGTACAGAAATTGATTTTAAGAGCCCTTTAAGTCGACAAAACAGGCTTGGTTGCGTGGATGGGTGCAGGGTTAAATCGACCTAATATTGCTAAATTCGACCTAAGCTCATAGTGTAGACCAGGGCTAAGAGTACTGTAGGCTGGGTGCCCATATCTGATTTTTTGAGACTATACATCTTTAAATTCAGTTAAGGCCTTGGAGTACTTTAAGCAAAACCAAAAACTATTGAGCCTGGAGCAGCTTCATGGGCCCAGATAATCCTATTATCTTATCCTATACCCATAGGGGATATATAATAATGAGACATCACCCAAAGCTCTTTAATCTAGCAGACAGAAGCTTAACAAGATCTAATGACTGGAAGTTGAAGCTGGACACGTTCACACTGGAAATAAAGCACATATTTTATACGATGAGGGTAAGTAAACACAGCAACAACTTACCCCAGGGGATATGGTGGATTCTCCATCACTTGAAATCTTTAAACCATGACTGGATAACTTTCTAAACGCTGTACTCAGACAAAAGTTATGAAGCCTGATGCAGAAATTATTGGGAGAAAACTCTATGTTCAATGTTACATAGGAGGTCAGATTAGGTGATCATAATGATGCTCCTTTCTAGACTCTGTTTAATCTCAGTAGCTGGACAGATAGGACAGTGACAAACAAAAAGGCTCAGCATAGAGCAGAACCTTTGTTTCATTTTAATATTCTATACATTATGATTTTTAAAATAGTATTTATACTGTACTTTTTTTGGACATCCTAACACAAAGTACCTATTATAATGAGATAAATCAGAATGATTTATGCAATGAATGCACACACTCACTCACTCTTCTGTATTTTGTCTGTATCCATCAAAACCTTAAAATATACGGTCCAGTTTCTGCCACCTACTGAGAAGTCCCTTACTTTGTAAGTAGGATCCATTGAAATAAATGGGATTTCTCAGAGAGGAAGTTACTATTCAGCATCAATGAAGGAGGCATAATCTAGCCTTCTAATAAAAAGAAAATGCTAAACTTTATTCAAATTAATGAACTGACAGGGATAAATAGCATAAATTAAAATACTAAGCAGGACTTCTGAAAGGAATTTGTAGTAATATTTTAGCATACACATCCTACATTTAATAATAATAAACTCATTTTTTGCCCTGCAATTGCTCTACCATAGGCAATGTAATGTTGAAACATATACATTTATCACTATTTCTTTAATTTTTATTTTTAAAATTTTTACTAAGATGCTTTTCTCATGAAGATGTTGAAATGGATTTAGAGTCTTGGCTAAACTGATTTTTCTTTTCTTTAAACCTGATATTATTAGGTATATGTGTGTCTTTCTTCCCACCCCCAACTTGGACTTTCTCTCTTTCTCTCTCCCCCTAGACCAGTGTTTCCCAAACTTGGGATGCCGCTTGTGTAGGGAAAGCCCCTGGCGGGTCGGCCGGTTTGTTTACCTGCTTCAGGCCAATGGGAGTTGCTGGAAGCGGTGGCCAGCACATCCCTCGGCCTGCGCCTCTTCCCGCAGCCCCCGTTGACCTGGAGTGGCGAACCACAGCCAGTGGGAGCCGCGATCGGCTGGACCTACGGACGCAGCAGGTAAACTAACTGGCCCGGCTCGCCAGGGGCTTTCCCTACATAAGCGGCGTCCCAAGTTTGGGAAACACTGCTCTTGACCATTCTTTTAGCAGGAGATTTTGTTACTCTCTGACTCCTTGTGATATTTCTTCAAATCGCTTAGAGAGGAAAGCGAAAGAAGTCTTTGTGAAAAGTATCCTTTTCCCTTGAGATGCTGGCAAAGACAAAATCTTCCCTCTTTTGTTGGAGTCAAAAATTTGAGGCACGGAACTTTTGTTCTTTGTTAAAACAAGACAAGAAACATGCACGAAGTGCATCTCTGAATCTTCCTTTAAGGTTTTTGATATGGGAGAGATGGGAAAGAATTCTCTTCCTTATTGACAGCCACAGAGAGAGAGAGTGAATGCTGCTTTAGAAGAACAAAGGGGTATGAAAGTCTCTCATGAATATTCTCCCCTCTTTCTGATAGTAAACCTTTCTTTCTATCTCATCCCCTTTCCCTCATCTTTAGGGTGACAGCCTCATCAAAATGTGGATTGAAAATTTGTCTTAATCAAAGAAATTCATGCCGCGGCCCAATCCCTTTCATGAATATTTATTTACTTTCCAGTTGAAACTTCTTTACTCCTCTGAAAGGAAGTTAACAATCTTAATCAGCATCTTCTGACATCTTTGTTCCCTTCCTAACATAAATAGTGTTTCCTAAGCATATCAATGTTATCCTTAGCTGACCTCTGAAGACAAGCCTCTTGACATTTTATTATCCCACCTGGGGTTTAATTTGTCAGTCTAAAGCTGACCTTCATGCAAACAGGAAGAGAGAAAATCCTAACATACTTTAGTAAAATTAATTTTTGAGGTCAATGCTTTTCCAAAACTTGTTTTGCAGAAGGTTCAGCAGAAGCTGTTTTCAGCCTTGGTCGAGTCTGAGAAGGGTTATAGTGTTTTACTTGGATTATACTTTTTCTTTTGAAAGTCTTTCTTGCTTTTTGGACCCATGAAATCTGTGTTTCCTTTTTGTAGCCGCTACATTAGAGATGGTCTGGAGGCAGGATATCTACCCTTGGTAATCCATCCTTTCTCACTAATGGTGCTAACCTAACCATGACCCAGCTGATATCTGAAATCATGTGGGTTATGCCAGTAACCAAACTAGATACCTGAAATGCCTCTCTAGGTCTGGTCTGAGCATTGAATTATTAGTGAGCAAAAAAGCACTAAGAAGGCAAACATGTTTT
This sequence comes from Trachemys scripta elegans, assembly GCF_013100865.1. Lineage (NCBI taxonomy): Eukaryota > Metazoa > Chordata > Testudines > Emydidae > Trachemys > Trachemys scripta. Next base: position 61,836,538 of record NC_048305.1, read on the forward strand.
TCTCCATGGATTTTCCTTATGGGTCTTATCCAAAGAGACTTGGGAGACACTTAATCAACAACAACAACTGCTAAAGGGCTTGATTTTTTGTTTTCCCACAGACCCCAAAGGATTCATTGGACATATCTTTCACCATAGGTGTCGACTTTTACTTTTCCCCTGGGGGTGCTCCTCTGCCCCGAGGCACCGCCCCACTCTGCCCCTTCCCCCAAGGCCCCACCCTTGCTCCTCCTCTTCTCAGCTGTCCCCCTCCCCCTAGGCCCTGCCCTCACTCCACTGCTTCCTGATCCCACTCTGCCCCATCCCTGAGGCCCTCACCTGCTGCTTGCTGCTCTCCATTCTCCCCATACCCTTTTCCCTGATCAGCTGTTTGGTGGCGTCCCTGATCAGCTGTTTGGTGATGCCCTTGAACAGATGTGGCTGGTAGGTGTTAAGCACTCACTTTTTTTTTCTGTGGGTGCTCCAGCCCCAGAGCACCCACGGAGTCAGTGCCTATGTTTTTCATCAAATTTTGCATTCATTCTCAGGATTTCTCAGTGTCTCTAGTTTAGAAAGTAACTAAGGAAATACCTTGCTTTATTTTTCATGAGATGTACTTGGCTTGAAAGGTTCTGAGCAGAATGACCAGACCTGTAACATCTTAAGGTGAACATCTTTCCAGAAATGTGTGTCCTTCTAAAAGAAAGATACAGTTTTTGATTCTTGCTTTTAAAAGTGTAATGTTGAAAAGGCATTTCTTTCCAACAGTTCTACAGATTTGACTATGTATAGGAAAGTAACATTTCTCTACCAGTGTAGCACAAAGTGCTCAAAGTGTTAAAAAAATAAATAAATTATGAATCAAACCCCCCAACCCTATCAAAAAGAAAAATCCATTGGCAAAACATCATTTGCTCAAAAAAATCATAAGGATTTAAAAATGCTTTTCAGTCCATTTATTTGGTACTGGAATTTTTAGCCTTTAAAGTTCTTGTTTTTCATGCTTTTCTCTGAAAGCATGAGGGCTAGAAATGTTTATTTTCTTTTTTTTTAAATGGAAGCTGAGATTCTCCCATAGTCACCTACTGCAAGAGCTACAGGAAAAGTGCCAAATATCCTGAGAGTTTGCAACACTGCATTTATACTCTTCAGTAATCTCTTTGCTGTCAAATTGTCTGCATATTTTTTTCATGAAAGAGGAGCATCTATAAGTAGCAAGACATGCAGTTATAGTGTCAGCACCTAATAAATCTGCTGTCTAATGTTATATTATCACCTGCCACAATATCCAATTGATGGAGAATATTAAGTAGAGAGGGGCTGAAACATCAAAGTTCAGATCTGGGATTTAATTTTCATAAAGTTCAGGTGGGTCCAGATCTACAGCTTAGTTTGGACCTATCTTTTAATGGAAACAAAAATGATAATAAGACTTCTGTCATGTGGAAAACGAGGAGGGAGTAAAAAATGAAACTGATCTTTTCCATTGTGGTGTTCCAAAAATCTGAGAGGGGGAGCGTGTCTGTGTGACACACACAGTTTCAGGCAGGGCTGGCTCCAGGGTTTTTGCCACCCCAAGCGGCGTAAAAAAAAAAAAAAAAAAGCTGTGATCGCGGTCTGCGGCGGCAATTCAGCAGGAGGTCCTTCGCTCCGAGCGAAAGTGAGGGACCGTCCGCCGAATTGCCACCGAATAGCTGGACGTGCCGCCCCTCTCCGGAGTGGCCGCCCCAAGCATCTGCTTGGCAAGCTGGTGCCTGGAGCCGGCCCTGGTTTCAGGGCAACTGCACTGTATTGCCCCTCCGTGGTCCCTCGAGGGCATCCACTCTTGGCTCCTAGCTCCTCAGCTGTCAATCTCTTGGGTAAAGATCTGTATCTTTCTTGCTCCTAACTGGGATTTTCTAGGCTGCACAGTTCCCTGCCTGCTGTGTTATTCTCTTCAGAGGCTATGAACAGTGTAATGGGATGCAATTATAAGTTACCACACAGCTCTTTATAAACAAGCACATTTATTCTTAAAGGGCTCTGGTAGGTCTCAGTCCTTCAAAATCCACAACTGGGTTTTCCCTGTGGTTCTATGTTCATAACTGTCTCAGATTTAGAACCAGAACCACCATGAGCAATTTGTCTTTCCTTATATAGCTTGGGCCTTTGAACTTGGCCTCATGTAACAGGTGATCAGCAGACAATGGCCCACTCCTCAGGGCATAGCTTCAAAAGGCTGGGGTTTTGCATAACTGGAGATGCGGAATTTGCATTCGCCTCCCCCTAGATGTTCTCCAGGAGAACCACGTAACATGTTCCAAAAGTCCATCCTTGTCAGACACACTGTTCAATGTAGTCCTTTGAACCTCCAGGTCTCACATATGTCACATCTCCCCCTTCAAGAGATAACATACATCCCGGACCACAATAATACATAAACCATTCATTTAATACAATAACTTCAGTGATGGTGTTTCTTGCTTCTCCCACTATAACTTTCTGTTCTCTCCTATCTTTCCTTCTCTATTAATTTCTTCAGTCACTCTGGCCTTCTCTTTGGTTTCATGTTGTTAAACCTCCCTACTCACACTCTTCTGTTCTTTCCTAAGATCTCTGGGACCATCCCCACTCTTTACAATATCCTGTCTTCTATACTTTTCTAAACACTCTTCCACACCCCTATTCTCCTAGTCAACCATTTCATATTGTCTTCTGAATACTGACGAGTTTCTTGACTAACTGATTATGATTATGTATTAATTTGTGTAGTGCCATAGATGTAAATGGAACTGTGCATATTCATCGGAAGACAATATATCTGCCGTGGGGAGCTTGCAATATAATTTAGATTGGTGTTGTACAAAAACAGACAAGAATCAAGCATAAAGTGCAGCAGAGGTCATTTGCACTTTTTGTCCCTTTTTGGGAGGGTGGGGGGGTAAATCTTTTATGTTTGTTTTCAAAAATGAAAATTAGGAAGAGTTCAGGCTAAATTAAAGCATTTTGAGTTAATCAAATTATGTAATTTTAGAATGCTAGATCATTTGTTCTTTTTCTAATCGGATGTGTTCCTTTACTCCATGCTGAATGGTGCTTTATAAATGCCTAGAGACAATTTAATAGATAGAAGGGAATGTATATAGATTTGGTGACTTAGTCTAACAATTGCCTCTTAAATTATGTGGATATAGCAATGTGTTATCTCTTTTTGCTAATATATTTCTGCATATTTTTACACCCTGTCTGACATTCTATCAATATTCCATCTGAATCTCATGTATTACTGATTGCACATACTGTGTAAATCTTTTTGTGCATATAGTTTCTGCACCTCTACTATGTAATGAATAATTTTCATACTACAATGGCCTTTTAAATAGGAGGGGAAAAATTCCCTTTCCATTGACCGTCTCTGTGAATGAATTCTCATTAACGTGTTTTACTTTCACTCAGTTTTAATAACATTATACGTTGTATCTGCACTGCAATCATCTCATTGTACCATCAATTGCATTCACAATTGTGATTAAAATGATACTAATACATCTAGTTTGCATTCTCCCCCCCCCAAGTTAATTGATATAGAAATTATATTTTTAATATTTATGTTGCAATTATAGGAGTGATTCAGATCTCTGTATGAGATTCTGAATGTAACCTTAGTCAAGATAAGTTTTACACACCTCTTCTCAAAGAACCATTGTGAAAAGCCAGTTTCAGACTGATCATTAAAGTTCAGTGTAGCTTAGTGAAGGGAGCCTATTAACATTTTACTTGCCAGAGACTGAACAGATCCCAAATAAGATGTGTAAAGTAATATTTATTAATGTCAAACTTTCATATTTTATTCTACAAACTTTATGATTGATATTCTGAGAAGAAATTTGAATTATCCAACATCCTATCATAAAGCTCACCAAGTTTGATTCTTGATGTTAGTACAATTTCCATATAACCTTTTCAAAATTATTAGTACTCTTTTATTTTGGTAATTTGTCTACCATCTATTTTCTTGTCAAATGTGGAGGAAAAACATAAATTTGAAAATGTACATCAAATGTTTTATTTCCTCACAAGCACTGACAAAGAACCTGAGTGAGTTTTATCTTATCCAGTCATTCTTTTTCCAACCCCAAATTTGCAAGCAGGTGGGAGGTGAGGGGAAACCATAAATATTCCTAAGGAGTTGATTGACTCTTGGAAAGACCCATTGATAAGATAAAAAAAAAGATAAGAGGCCGACCAAAAACAAATGGCCCTTTTAAAGATAAATACAGATTATGAATAAGATTGGTTAATACATTTCTGGAAAATTCATGTATGTTAATAATCATAAAATAAAAAGCTTGAAAAGAAAAAAGGGAGATGATGGGTTAAAATGTTAATTAAAAACAATGGAGTATTCTATATAACAAAAAACTGCAGGTTATTAGTTCAGTGCCCAATATGCAAACCCACTTTTTTCCTACATACAAAACATTTTCTAAATCTGTCTCTGAAGATAGTTTTTATAAAAGTTTTTTTAGATTAATGTATACGTGAGAATGAATAAAAGAGTGTGGGTGTATGTGTGGTGTGTCAGGCTGGCTAGCCCTTTAAGGGTAGTTGGGCTTAGCAATGCCTGGGAGGAGTCAGCTACCCTCCCAGCTGACCCTGATCATCTGGCGATTTGGTCGTTTGGGGCAATTAGGAGGCTCAGCTGGGAGGAAGATGGGTAATTTCCCCAAAAGACTGAGGGAGAGGTGCAGGAGTAGGCTCAGTTGATAGGAGAGCTTTCAGAGGGAGAGTATCTCATGGGGCTAGCTCTGAAGGGAGAAGGCAGGTCCTGGAAAAAGGCTAAACCCCAGCGAGACAAATGTGAAGAGGCAAACAAGGGGAGGAACTCCAGGGGAGCTGAGTCTACAGGTGGTCTATAAAAGAGCAGCAAAAAAATCTAAAGAGCCTTGGCACAGTCTAAAGAGAGGATCCCAAGAATGGTGGTAGAGTTTGTTCAGTTATGTTTACTTTGGACTCTGAAAACTACCCCAGGTGGGGTAAAAAAAATCTTGTGTTTGTCTGGCTTGTTGGTTTAGGGGTATGATTCTCGCTTTGGGTGTGAGAGGTTCCCCGGTTCAAATCCCGGATGAGCCCTGTGCTGGGCCTTTATTTGTGGGGAGGACTAGCTCAGTGGTCTGAGCATTGGCCTGCTAAACCCAGGGTTGTGAGTACAATCCTTGAGGGGGACGTTTAGGGATCTGGGGCAAAAATCTGTCTGGGGGTTGGTCCTGCTTTGAGCAGGGGTTGGACTAGATGACCTCCTGAGGTCCCTTCCAACCCTGATAGTCTATGATTTTTGCTTTGTGGGACATTTGGTTTGGACAACTCAGAATGGGGGAGGGAACTGTGTGTCCTGGCCAGAGGGCCAAGTCACCAGACTACTGGAGCCTGAAGGAGAAGACGGGATAGAATTATTGTAATGTTGAGTATGTCCATGATGGGGTGCCTGCAGGACGATGAGTCTATGAAATAGGGTACCATTGCTGTTGCATGGATATGCTAGTAAAGTAACTGTACATGAGCATGAGGAAGATCCAAAGAAATGTATTTTCTTTGCTTATGTATTATATATCAGCGGTGGATACACTTCAACTGCAGCTCAGCATTTAATTAATTTTTCTATAAATTACCATACATCAGGCAGTTTAAAACAAAATCTCTCACAGAGTAGAGCTACATCAAATGCAAGAGGAGGTGTGGATTATGCCCTGAGCCAGTTCCCTACAGTGTATTACCACTGAAGCATCGTAATAGGTAAGTCTTAGAGTACTACAGACATCAGGCAGAAAATGTAGCATGGGGGCAGTAGTGAAGCATAGGTGCAGAGGGTTGGGCTTGTTTTAGAGATTATGGTATTTGGTTGTTTGGGATAGCATGTTATTTACACACAAGTTCCAGCAGTCTACCATGCTTCCGTGCATCTTTCAATGATTTTCCAACCCCAGTAAAGCGAACGCACACAAACGGGGGGGGGAGGGGGAGGGCGCAGTGAGGGGTCATGCATACTCCAGAACTACAACTGACTTGACGAAGCGTGTGCTCACAAGAAAATTAAAAGGCAAAGGGTAATTAGTTGGCATTCAAGAGGCAAAGTGTGCTTTCACTAAAAATATAGTGATAGATTTTTATTTTTAAAGAGATACATTGAAAATGCCTACCTATGCAAGAAGAAGTAAACCAGAAGGAAAAAAAATTGTATGTGTAGATAAGGGGTGGGCAAACTACGGCCCGAGGGGCGGATACTGCGGCCCCTCAGAGCTTTGGTTCCAGCCCACGGGATTGCCCCCTGTGGTGCCCTGGGCCCCACGCTGCTCTCCAGAAGCAGCCGGCACCAGATCCCTGCGGCCCCCGGGTGGGGGGTGCAGAGGGCTCCGTGTGTTGCCCTTGCCTCCAGGCACCACCACCCGCAGCTCCCATTGGTCGGGAACAGGGAACTGTGGCCAATGGGAGCTTCGGGAGAGGTACCTGGAGGCACAGCAAGGGCAGCGCAAGAGGAGCCCTCTGTCCCACCTCCCCCAGGGGCCGCGGGGCTGGGGACAGGGCAGGCAGGGAGCCTGCCCTGGCCCCAGTGCGTGCCGCTGCCACCCCGGAGCCTGAAGCCCTCCTGCACCCTTCCTCCCAATTCCCTGCCCTAAGCCCACTGCCTGCACCTCACACCCCTCCTTCACCCCAACTCCCTGCCCTGAGTCTCCTCGTACACCGCCGCACCCCTCCTGCACCTCTGCCCTGAGCCCCCTCCTGCACTCCACACCCCTCCTGCACCCCAACCCCCTTCCCTGAGCCCCCTCATGCACCCGCACCCCTCCTCTGCCCCAATCCCTTGCCCTGAGCCCCTTCCTGCACAACGCACGCCCTCCCTCCCGCACCCCTGCTCAGGCCCTGCATACAATTTCCTCACCCAGATATGGCCCTCGGCCCATAAAGTTTGCCCATCTCTGGTGTAGATCTATCCAAATATATCCCAAAGAATAATTTGCTACACAAGGGAAATATTTAAAAATTTACACATATTAGGGTACACAGCTCACCATTTTATACAGCCCTGGCTCATTAATTGGACCCAATCTTGAAGAAGAAAGAAAAGGTTCTGTTCCTGTCAGCAAACACGTCATATTTGACCATTACTCCATGCAATAAAAAAAATGGGATATATTTTCTGTGAAAGATATTTATCCAAAGAAACTCTGCTTCATCTGGTTCTCATTGAGATCCTGATTTGTATACAAAATTGTTTATTTAGAATGACTTGGCTTCCAATGGTCAAATGTGATGCTGAAGATGAGTGCTTTTAGAGCCTGGGATGTCTCCAGACATTTTCAATAATGTAAGATGCAGTAGATTCATATATTTCTGAGCAGCAAGGCTTTTGATTAGCTTAGAGATTATAAGCACAGAAGAATGAGCTAAATTTTCTGAGAATATCACTTTTGTGCATGTGTAACTGTACACCTGAGTTCTGTATGCCATACAGATGGGTAACCTGACTTCCAAGCCTTCTTATTTCCTCATGCACCAAATGCTTAAGTTCTTAGAAAAATATTTCTACTTGTTTGTGTGACTTCTGGCATGCTCAGTTAGACACCTGCTATCTTTTAGCAAGGCTGCACAGCTCTGACTGACGGGTACTTGTCAGGAGGGAGAAGGGCACAAGAAGCCTTGCTCATGATCCCTTACCCAGGAGGCTAGAGCAGTGTGGTTCTTGAATGGCCTGGGTGCATGGATACAACAAGGCCAGGAGCCAGGTGAATGACTAACTTTTGCTGCTCTTATGCTGTCAGCCTCAAAAGATGACATGGTTCTTACCCTCTCCTCATAGGGCTAGTCTGCCCAGGTCAAAGTTGAAGCACATGGATGGGGTAATATGGATGAAAACTGCCCAACTGCTGTCAGTGCTATTTCCTGTTGTGTGGATAAATGGAGAATTTCAGCTGTATTGTATCAGCTCGGAAGTCAGTTATATGAAGAAGGAAAATGTTGCAGCTTTGATTCCCATTCATCCTGAATAAGTGTGCCCATTTCTGTTTCCTCACAGCCAGGGGCGGCTCTATGTATTTTGCCGCCCCAAGCACGGCAGTCAGGTGGCTTTTGGCAGCATGCCTGTGGGAGGTCCACCGATCTCGCAGCTTTGGCGGACCCGCTGCCGAAGCCACGGGACCGGCGGACCTCCCGCAGGCATGCTGCCGAAGGCAGCCTGACTGCCACCCTGACGGAGACTGGCAGGCCGCCCCCCACGGCTTGCTTCCCCAGGCACGCGCTTGGTGCCTGGAGCCGCCCCTGCTCACAGCTGATTTGTACATCTGCTCTTCCTGGATGAATATGAAAGATTTTTTTTTTGTTTAAAGTAAAGCTCATGTTCTTGAGTAACAAAGATATCGTTTTTCTGATGCTAGAAGGCAAAACTCCTATGTTTCACTGATGGAAAACTTATTACACTTTTTTCCTCACCTTTTTTTATATCCTTCCTCTTCACATCAATAATCTCCCCACCCTCCCTTATCTGAGCTGCCATCAGGTTTTACCTTGTATTCATTTTATTTTATTTAGGACCTGATTCTGAGAGGTGTGACACACCTGCTGTGAGTAGAGAGCTCCTATTGAGGTCTGTGGGAGTTGTGGATTTTCAGCAGATGCTTGGAGTCAGGTCTTTAGATTCTTTGGTGCAGCTGTAAGGAATGTCTGGATCTAAAAAGATGATCCTCTACTGCTGGAGCTAAAGGACTAGCTCCAATACAGTCTATGTAAAATTCATCAGACTCTGTGTAGTCTTGCTACTGGAGAGGGAACAGAGTCACAATGTATTAGCATGGGAAAGTACATTACATAGGAATGTGTCTCACTACGTTTATAAAGTACTGCATAAACTTACCACACTAATGCATACAGGTGAATTAATAACTTAAGGGGTGGAAGAGGGCAGGAAAATTTGAATGAAGATTATAAATCAAATCTCCTCAAATTGTAAAAAGGAACTCTTCCTTTATCTTTCCCTTTAAATCAGCAGAAAAAACTCCCCTTACTTCAGGCTTAATTCCCTTTTTAGCATGTAGATGATTGTCACAAGACTTAGAATGAAATGCAGTTTTAATGCCTAGATGATATGGTCAGTCACTCTCTGGGAATCTGCAGATAAAAACCTACCTGTCTGGCTTCATTAAGTCCCTTATGTTCCTCTTTTCCTAGTAGATTAGTGTAGACAATTAGACACTCCTGAATTTAGTTTGCCTCCCAACATACGAGAGCATCTTCCCATGGTTAATATGATAGAGATAATTGGAGCACATTTGCTTATCTATCATTACAAGTGAAATTTGCATGGAGGAGTGCAAAATAAAAGGAATTTACAGTATAATTATCATTATTAAAGGCAGCTTAATAAGGAGCAGTGAGAGACCAACAGAAAGGAGACTGCTGCTGTATTACAACTGCACTCTTGGGTACTATAATTATTTCAAAGTAATCAGAGGAGTATGAATTTGACAGGACATTTTATAGGAAAAAATAGTCATCAAATTCCACCCTGTGTGATCAGCATTCTCCCTCCCTGGCAACAGCAATTGCCAGGTACAGCAACTAGGACTTCAGAATTTAACTACAATGTCAGTTTTGCCGCTTCACAGCTTTATCTTTGTTGTAATCCATGGTGGCTTCTCTAGCCAATAGCCCTCAGCTGATGTTTTCATCTTGCCATGCATCTCTGGGATGTTTTTCAGGAATTCTCCCCTTTCATTCTCTCAAAATAACATCCTGGTTGTGTAACTGGATACAGTTTTTTACTGTTTTTCATGCCTCTAATACAAAAGCCTAAGTTCCCCCTCCCAGCCCCTTTTTTTGCAGTTGTCTCGTCTCCTTTTCATGCACCCTTTGGTGGCACAGGTGACTGGTTGTCTGCATTGCTCATCTGTTCTATTATCACTGGCTGTCCTGAGGTGATTTGTGATTCACTTAAGGTATCATGTAGGGTGACTCAAGTGTTGAGCCAGGCTGTGCTTTAGTAAATGAAACATTGTTCTCCCTGGTTTGCTTAAATATTGCATTAGGGATGGGACTTTCCTTCCTTTTTGCTTTTGCCCTTCAATCAAGTATTGAAAACAAAGGTTTAGGGTTTTTCCATTAAG